>NC_042998.1:122639988-122687488 GCF_006345805.1 Octopus sinensis | reverse complement strand
AAGTGGTGTAAAAAAATGGACCAGTACACTGGCCATCTTCAATTTTCTGAGCCCAGGAAGTTTATCAGGAGATTGGTGTCAGAGATAATGAATGCAGTAAAGATGTGATGAAGGCGGTGGTGGGGAAAATGGGAATTGTGAAGGACGAAGAAAGATAAAAATCGCGCAATAATGCTGTGAAACTGCGAATACGCTCTGCATGTGCGATTTCGTTTCACTATACCTCTCGAAGAGGCGCTAACAGATGGCCCTATGACTTTGTGTTTTCAGATCGCTTATTCACAGAAATGTTCAAACGAAACTGTTCCAGCTACAGCTAAGGTGTATTCGCGGGTTCATAGGATTAAGAGACAACTGAAATTGGCAATTAACCGCTTCCTATTCATACTGAAACGACTTTTGAGTCACCTTATACAATAGAAGGATATTTTACTATAATAGATCGTTGGAATTGAACTTAGAAAAATCATTCAACAAAAATAATTTCCTCAATGGCTACGTAAAAATAAAGTGACTAAAAGTGACGAATATATTTGTAGAATATAACATATTCATAATACACAGGTGAGTTCTAGTAAAAATTTTGCGATTTACCATCTTAGCTGTTACTTCTTATTTGTTATTTATTCATTATACCTCCTCTACCTCTAGCATAACGGTTTGCACCAAAAACACTTTGCTGTCAATAACTTAAACCTTGTATGACTAGTGCGTAATTCATGAGCGTCAAGATTTAATCAATGTCACTCCGTTGTTAAGGGAAATGATTCGGTCCAAGGTAGGTAGATATACAACATAGTGTTTTGTGGAACGGTGTCAGTGAAAATAACAATCATCAATAAAGCATTTTTATTTATTATATACATGACTGTATTGCCAAAGTTAATTTGGGTGGCAATTTGAAGTATCAAATTAAGACAAAATACGAACTGAATCACTCTGAATTGTTGCAGCTCACCAAT
Organism: Octopus sinensis; assembly: GCF_006345805.1. Lineage (NCBI taxonomy): Eukaryota > Metazoa > Mollusca > Cephalopoda > Octopoda > Octopodidae > Octopus > Octopus sinensis. The sequence goes on along the minus strand of NC_042998.1, from coordinate 122,686,526 downwards.
GAAGGGATATACATAATAATCGTTCAAACGATGCAACAACGAGGTTAACATAAGCTGTCGCTATCGATAATTACATAATGTTCTAGAATGGCATTTAAGACATTGGTCCGTAGAGATATTGTAAAGATGTCTCTATATTTTATTTGAAGTTAACCACGTTGCAAAATATCAATTCAGCGCAGCAATAATAATAATAATAATAATAATAATAATAATAATGGAAACGGAGGCTCTAATCTGTGCTGCCCAAGAGCAAGCATTAAGAACCAATTACATAAAATACAGAATAGACAACACATCAGAAAGTGATAAGTGCAGAATTTGTAGACAAAATGATGAAACCCTATTGCATATTACCAGTCAATGTACACCATTAGCCCAGAAAGAATGTAAGAGATGTCGTAACAATATAGCAAGGATTGTCCATTGGACGCTTTGCAATAAGTATGGACTTGACGGAGCAAAAAAATTGACCCGAACAGAAACCAGACGTCATCCTCGAAAATGATAATATAAAAAAACTATGGGATTTTATGATTTAGTGCGACTATGAGATAGAGAATATGAAGCCAAACATAGTGTTAATTGAGAAAGAAAGCAAACGATGCTGGTTATAGCATGTCAAACTGACAATAAGGTATGCGATAACGGAGAAAGAAAAGTTGATAGATATAACAGGTTAGCTTGGGAGGTTAAGCAGTTGTTGTCGATGAAGAAGGTGGTAGTAATACCAATAATTGTTGGCTCACTGGGAACAGTGATTAAAAATCTTGAGAAGTAAATGCAACAAACAGGGGCTACAATAACGAAGGAGTACTTGCAGAAAACAGCACTGCTTGGAACCGCTCGAATACTCCGGAAGGTGCTCGAAAAATAAGGAGTGTTACCTTAGTTCACTGGCAGTGAACAGCTGGCACCATAGTACGTCTCCAGCGTTAGAGGCTGTGCAAAGACAATGAACACAACAACAACAACAACAACAACAACAACACTCATTAATTTTACAGTGCTACCGCTACAGTTGAGCGTTGAGTGTCATATAGAAATCAGGATACTAATTAACGGCTCTTTAAATATTGATGCACCATTCTGTTCACCATATCCTAGCAGTTCCTGGCTTAAACACATTAATTTTTAAAATGTCTTTAGAATTAGTATCAGGGTTAAATGATTTGCGTAACCAAATCCGAATATATTGATTTGTTTTAACTAGCCACAAATGGCATTCATTTATAGGAAAATACACGTATATATTGCAACGCTTATACATTTCTTGAGTATACTAATCGCAAAATTAAATAACATCTAATTAGATTCACACCACATAGCAAATTTACACGACCAATAACTTTCTCTTTATACAAAGAGGTTTGTGATTGTGGAGTTTAACGGTACTTGTTAGTTTCATAATTTAAATTTGTAATCAAAATATGTTTACGCATTTGTGATGGTCTTGCTCCTGCTACTTTTGTTATTGCTTCTGCTGCTGCGGCTTCTGCTGCAGCTGCTGCTGCTTGCCTACACAATCTGGTCTGCATCGAAAACATCCTCCAGCAGCTGGGTAGAAAACAACCATTGGTTCACATATTCGTTGTTTCTCTTCAATGTCTACCCTGCTAATATTACATGATTTTTATTACCCACAACGGGATATACACAGAAAGGGACAATACAAAACAAGATAAACATAAACTCGGGGAACTTAAAATACAAAAAGAAGATGAATTAAGACGAAAAATTTTTTAAAAACGAATGAAAATATGAAAAGATATAAATCAGGCGCAATGCCGACTCGACCCCCGAAGTCGAGTGGTTACATTTCGACAATTTTGTTTTCCTTTTTTCATAAATGAATTTCACAAATATTACATTTGAATTTTTCTTTTTAGTCTCTCATAATCCATTATGGTAGGTGGGCTTTCATGTAGCCGACACCATTTCACCAGTTTTACGTTCTTTGCGAAGCCCTCCATGAATTTGTCGTAACTCTCCCCAGGTATCAAAAGACCGCTATCACTTGAGTCAAAAGTGTCTCCCGCCAGCCTCACTCTCACCAGTCCCTTCATTTTCGCGATTCTTCTCTCTGCGTCCGCACTTTTTGTATGTTATAAATGCTCACTTAAATTTATACGGTTCATTTTCTGTTTCTTCCTCTTGCATTTTCTTACTTTCAAAATTCTCCTTACCTTTTTGGTTTTCTTCTGAGTGTTCCCTTGTCTTCGATCTCTTTCTTCTTTTGGGGTTAATAACTCCCTCGCTCACCTCCTTTGATTCTTTCATTTCACTTTTCTTCTTGTCTTTATCTTTCTGGGTACAGTCCTTGTCTAATTTTTCAGCTTCTGTTTGTACTTTCTCCTGCATTTGCTCTTTTGCTCTTTTTTGTTCTTTTGTTCTTTTGTTCTTTTTCCGCTGTCTTTTCGCTTTGTGTGAATTCATATAAGATACACTCGGTCATTATGGGTTCTCTCACTCCGCATAGATAGCAATTATGTCTCTTCCCTCCACTACAACATTTAGCGTTATCTCGTTCTGAACCTCGATCTGGTAGGAGATTCTCTCGATGTCTTCGATTGCGGCGACAAGCCACATTCCGACTCCAAACCCCCACCAGTTCAACGTATTTGTTTCACCAACTGGTCCCAGTTCAGGTTCGTCCTCTGTAGACGCCAGTACCGCTGCAACCAACCATTCCGCTTTTATTTCTGGTGGCACTCTCGAAATCCTAACTCTGACCCTGCTCATATTACAATAGCTTCTGTTACAGGCCAGGGATCTGTGTCCTTATCTCTCAACATCTTAAGTATGTTCACTCTCAACTGTTTCTATATCGTACCCTCCCCCACGGAGATGCAGTTTTCGTAAATCTACTAGCTGACTACTTTTCTCAAAAAGCATCAATCTGTGTAAATTCAAACTATCAAACCGAACAGGAACTCCATTGATATAATCAATTTCAAATTACTACTGTTGCTATCAGTACTTCCTCTCATTATCTGATTAAATTACATTTTTATCTGTTTTTCTTCAGTATTTTCAATTATGGTAAGTGTAGATTTTTCTAGAGTATTCTAATAATAAAAAAGCAAGGTATAACAAATGAAGTGTATATATTTTTGTATATAATACTCTAAAACCAACAATAAAAACTTCTGCCGATGTCTGTAACTCAAAAAAGGATTTAGCCCGTTTTTAATATATCCGTTAAAAGAAAACGTCATTCATTTCGTGATACTTTTCTGACATTAATGCAATATCTGTATAAAGTCTGTCTCCTCAGTAAAATACAAAATATTGAAATCTTAAGTTGATTTACAAGAATATAGATAGTAATTATATCTCAGAAACTGCTAAAAGCTTCTTGATAGATTATAATTATTATCCGGTACAATTCAAATATAGGATCTCATAATATTGTCATCTATTGCATGGAGCTGGCAGAAACGTTAGCGCGCCGGGCGAAATGCTTAGCGGTATTTCATCTGTCTATACTTTCTGAGTTCAAATTCCGCCGAGGTCGACTTTGCCTTTCATCTTTTCGGGGTCGATAAATTAAGTACCAGTTGCGTACTGGGGTCGATCTAATCAACTGGCCCCCTCCCCCAAAATTTCGGGCCTTGTGCCGAGAGTAGAAAGGAATATTGTCATCTACTGGCTAACTCATTTGCACAACTGCAACTACTATTCATTGCCTTCATGTTTATATTTTCCAGAGATGGTAATAGTGGTTTCTAACATAGGCAACAAGTTCACAATTTGAGAGGTGAGGCATAGTCAGCAATATCGACTCCAATTTTTGACTGGTACATATTTTATCAACCTCACGTCGCATGTACTGCAGTGAAATTTGAATTCAGAACATACATGTTAATATACAATCATCAGTACAACTCATAATAAAACCATTATCTCTTAAATATTAATACCGTGTGTTCATGAGGAAAGTAAAGGATCTTAATTGAAAAAGCTGTATCAGGACATATAATAATGTAAGTAATATTCGATAATTATGCTTTCAGTACTTTGAAAATCGATGCAATATGAACCAACTAGCATACAGCCTTCCCCTACGAAAATTGTTCGTCTCTAGTCAAAATCGATCTATATTTCTACAGTTTATATTTAACTACTCTCAGAAAGCAATACAAACTTATAACGTCAAAGAAGGAGCAATGTTCAGAAGTTATGACCTGGGTTATTAGATTAAGTGTTTTCTTACAATAATGTCAGACACACACCACTAACAAACAATTGTCAAATGAATGATGTAAAATTTATGCAGCTATCAGTATGAAAACCGGTTATTAGTATTGCACTTTACGTCTGATAAAACATACGTGCATACGCACGCGCTAACGCACCGACATATACACACATTAAGCGCAATATTCACACACAGCCAATAACATGAAGACCACACAGTCAGTTTTAATTGGCTATAGTTGTTCAAACTAAAACATTTCTGCGCCAGATTACCAAGTTAAAGATTAACTGTGTCTTATAAGAGAGAAACAGATAAGTCAGTAAAAGTAGACAAAGAAAGATCTTGCCATTTAAATACCATTATCACATTTCTCTTATAGAGGCATTAACTTATCTAATGCACCTTTCGGCTGTCGAAATTGATAAAAAGATTATAAAATGACCGTAAATGTTACGGAACTTAAGTAGAAGCAATTTGAAGAGTTTAAAATTAAGCACTTCTGACAGTCTCTATGAAACGTAATTGAGTCCATCAGATTAGATAGGGTCATATTCAAAACAGGATTAATGTCGATCCGGTAAGCACAAGCAACGGGGAAAAGATATAAATACATTACATATTACATGATACTATCATCATTCTGTCAAGCGAAAATATCAAAGTTGTTCGTTCCCAAACTTGGTGTGACTCTATTTTTGAATAATTCTTATTTTAAAGGTTCGAATATAGGGTTACTTCAAAAAGAATCTATACGTTCTTATAATGCAACAGACGTGTTGAAACTGCGGCTTTTCATTCAATATAAGTTCTATCTAATATTAGGGGTGTACGAGCTGGATTATCTATTTGAAACAGCGATAATAAAAGTCTTACATTTCTGTGTCAGGCAGAAGGAATAAATTACCATGATAGGAAGGAATATTTGTTAGATGAATATTGTAATATTCTTTACTACTACAGGCACAAGGCCTGAGATTTGTGGGGAGAGGGCTAGCCGATTACATAGACCCCCAGTAATTATTTTATCGAGCCTAAATATATGAAGAGCAAAGTTGACCTCAGCGGAACTTGAACTCAGAACGTAAGATGGACGAAACGTCGCTAAACATTTTGTCCGGCGTGCTACCGAATCTGCCAGCTCACCACGAAAAATAAGATGCGAATTTTACATTGAAAGGCTGACTTATCCTTTTATCTTTTCGAGTCGATAAAATAAGTATCCGCCGAGCAATGGGGTTGATATAATCCACTTACCCACACCCCTGAAATTGCTGGCCTTGTACCAATATATGAAACCATTATTATTATTATTATTATTATGATTATGATTATTATTTTTATTTTCTCTTTATCACCGGTTTTGAAGCCAATATTTTTCTCACTCGCCGCAGGTACTCTCTTTTTGTATTTTCCTTCATGTTGTGGTGTTTGATTCTATCTACCTCAAGTATTCCCAGTTATTGAGAATTGAGGTTGAATTGTCTTCCTCATTTCACCACTTGGCAACCATATGCCTTGTGTCCTGACAAGCTTTCCTCGTCTCATCCCAATTGTAGCACATTTTGAGAGTCCAAACTCCATCTTGATATCATCGAAGAAAATCTGCACAAACTGAACTAGGCTGTCCAGTTCTGCCTCAGTGTTTGTGAATAGCTTCAGATTGTCCATGGATAACAAGTAGTTTAGTTTCCCTTACCTCTTCTCAGGTCATACCCCAACTTTGTTTTCTATAGTATTTCACTCAAGGAGATTATTCCCAGCACGAATATCAGTGGGGATATACTCTCCCCTTGGAAGATTCCTCTCTTGATTTTCACCTCTCCTAATACTTGCTTCCGTGTTGTCAATTCCGTTCTCTAGTATTTCATGCTATTCCATATAAGGCTTCTCATATACTCTACTACTCCATACATTTCCATTGTTCTTATTATCCATGAGTATGGTATATTTCTCCATCTTTTCCAGCTCTTTTCACCTACGCGAACATCCCCAGTTATGGCCATATCTATGATTTTAGTTTCCTTTTTTCCTTTATCTAGCACAAAAATGTCTTGTCTCGGAGCATCAACAAGGAAATCACATTGGATTGTCTCACAAGATCTTATATTCATTGTTCCCAGCAACACCTTCTGGTTCATATTTGTACCACTTTTATCCCTTCCCAGAACGTACTTTCACACTGTCCCCAGTGAACAAACTTAGCCACGTTATCATACCTCCTTAAATATTGCATTTGAACTTGCTTGCTACACTCACAACTTGCTAGGCTGTTTGGTTCTTTCTACCACACATCTTACAAAGGGGCGATTCACTGCTCTTATTTATTTGGAACTTGATATAACTGACGCTGTATGTCAATGCTTCAGTGCATCCTTTCAGGCCACCTTTCCTAAGTGTGGTATTGCCTGTGCATTGTTTTCATTTACCAGTTGGTTATTCTTTGTTTTTCATCTTTCTTAAATGTTTTTGAGTATGTCACATTTTCAGTAGGTATCGTGTTGCTCTTTCTAGCAGCGGCAAGCAAGGGTTCACTCTGCTATTTGATGTACCAACCCAGATTATTCATCTCGTGGACAACACAGATCTTGCATCCTATGAGGCCTCTTCCTCCCTCTGTCCTAGGCATATAGAGTCTATCGATATAGCCTCCTTGCTGATTGTCATCACTTTCCTGGTTTTCCTATCCATTTCCTCTAGCTCGCTCTTTGTCCACCTAACAACACCAACGACGTATCGCATTAAAGAAACGGACCGTGCAGTCATTGCCCTAATCTTTTTTATTTCCATTGAGTCTACTTCGTATGATTACTCTCGTTATTCGTTGATATGCTCGCCTTAAGCTTTCCTTTATCTATTTCCTTCATTTTGTCATACTCCAAAATACCCAGATATTTATAACCATCAATCACAGCACTCTTTCTCGCCATTGAGTTGTAGTTCCGCACCATCATGCTCAACTGATTAAGATCAAGCAACTGACCAGCAAATCTGTGGTATTGAGTAGAATATTTGTTGTAGCCCAAATTTTAAATCAAGACAAAATGTACATGACAACACTTCCAATTCATTAAGATCAAAAACCATGAGAGCCACTGTTGGTACTGCATCAGAGTATTTCTTGATGCAGTACCAGACAGTGGCTCTCATGGCTTTTGACCTTATACTTATTCTTATTATCATCATCATCACCACCATTATCATCATCGTATTTCAATTCTCAGAGCTCCGGGTTTCAATTGTTCTGTCTCCGAGCATCGATTAGGGAATCACATCGAATTGTAAAATCTCACCGAATTTTATATTCATTGTTCTCAGTGACGGCCACTGGTTCATGTTTGTACCATTTTTGTACTTTTCCGTACTTTTCACACAGTCCCCAGCGAATTATTATTGTTATTATTATTGTTGATGTTGTTATTATTATTACAGCGGCGAGCTGGCAGAAACGTTAGCACGCCGGACGAAATGCTTAACAGTATTTCGTCTGCCGCTACGTTATGAGTTCAAATTCCGCCAAGGTTGACTTTGCCTTTCATCCTTTCGGGACCGATAAATTAAGTACCAGTTACGCACTGGGGTCGATGCAATCGACTTAATACATTTGTCTGTCCTTGTTTGTCTCCTCTGTGTTTAGCCCCGTGTGGGTAGTAAAGAAATAGGTATTTAGTCTGCCGTTACGTTCTGAGTTCAAATTCCGCCAAGGTTGACTTTGCCTTTGATCCTTTCGGGGTCGATTAAATAAGTACCCGTTACGCACTGGGGTCGATGTAATCAACTTAATCCGTTTGTCTGTCCTTGTTTGTCCTCTCTGTGTTTAGCCACTTGTGGGTAATAAAGAAATAGGTATATCTTCTGTCGCTATGTTCTGAGTCCGAATTCCGCCGAGGTCGACTTTGCCGTTCATCATCAAGGTCGATAAATTAGGTACCAGTTGAGTACTGGGGTTGATGTAATAGACTAATCCCTCCCACCAAATTTGAGGTCTTGTGCTTCCAGTAGAAAAGACTATTATTATTATCATTATTATTATTATTATTATTGTTGTTGTTGTTGTTGTTGTTTTTGTTTTTGTTTTTGTTTTTGTTGCTGTTGTTGTTGTTGTTGTTGTTGTTGTTGTTGTTGTTGTTAAGGGGGCCAGCTGGCAGAATCGTTAGTGCGCCGGACGAAATGCTTCGTGGTATTTCGCCTGTTGCTGCGTTCTGAGTCCAAATTCCACCGAGGTCGACTTTACTTTTCATCTCTTCGGGATCGATAAATTAAGTACCAGTTGAACACTGAGGTCGATGTAATTGACTCACTCCTCTCCCAAAATTGCTGCCCTTGTGAAAAAATTTAAAGCCATTATTATTATTATTATTATTATTATTATTATTATTATTTTATTATTATTATTATTATTATTATTATTATTATTATTATTATTAATATTATTATTATTATTATTATCATCATCATCATCATCATCAATCGTTTAACTCAGGCTTTGCTGGAACTCTTAGAGTCTTGCTTGCATATCAGGTTTGCTATCTGCTGTCTACGATATCAAGCTGTTTGTTTTTGTCAACTGTCTAATACCTTCCTGATGGCTCTGGCCATACCAAGGAGGAGAACTTTTCGTAAGAACACTACTAAGCACATTACTGTTATTATTATTATTATTAGTAGTAGTAGTAGTAGTAGTGGTAGTAGTAGTAGTAGTAGTAGTAGTAGTAGTAGTAGTAGTAGTCGTGGTGGTGGTGGTGGTGGTGGTGGTGGTAGTAGTAGTAGTAGTAGTAGTAGTGTTATTCAAAATCTACTGAGATCGACTTTACCTTTCATCTAATCGAAATCGATAAAATAAATACCGGTTGTGCTCTAGGGTGGATGCAATCGACCAATCCCACGCCACCCCGAATATCAGACCTTGTGCCTATCGTAGAAAGGGTGATTATTATTGGTGTTCTTATCATTATTGTTGTTGTTGTTGTTTTCGTTGTTGCTGCTGCTGCTGTTGCTATTATAAATTAATGCCTGCTTGCTGCCTCATGTAAAAAAAGTGAAAACATGCTGGATGGTGTGACTGTTGTTTGAGTGTCGATGATGATGATGAGAAGGAGGAGGAGGGGAGGGAGGAGGAGGAAGATGGAGAGGCTGTTTATAATAAAAATAACTATCAACTTTATTTTGTTTGCGAGAATGAACGAAATGTATCACAACGACAAAAACAGAAAAATAAATGTGAATGATATAGAAAAAAAATATTTGTTTATTAAGAATTACAAGTAAAATGATTTTATAAATATTGTTAGACATAAAAAATCCCCCAAAGTGGATAGTCACACAGGCCATTCAGTCGGTACACAACACATAATCCAGATTGTCGTAAACACGAAAACAAGTTTCTCTTAAACTGTTGTCAATCTACACTCAAAGTCGGTAGCAGTACAAAAATAAACTAGCCACTGCGACTATGCTAAGCTGTTAGAAAGAGCAGACAAATCTCCCTTAAATTGTACCATCCTGTCTTGAGAAAAAAAATAGGAAGATTATACTGGATAATGTAGTTCTAGATACAAGATGCCTAAACGAAAATACATAAATGAATAATAAGATGAACATAGCTTTAATGGGTTTTTGCTCAGAGCTCTGCTCGTCTGGTTTGACATGGGATTAAACAAGGAACTGTCACCCAACTTTCATAAAATTTAGTGCAGGTCAAGCCTTCCTCTCTCGCCTTCACTGTATGCCAGAAGACAATGATGTTTCCGTTCGAAAGGAAAAGACCTGGCCCCCAACTCTTTCGGCTTTTCCCTTCTGTACAATATTACGTCGTTTCTATAATATAATTAAAGAATCATATGACGACCTTATTTTATTTTCTTCAGATACTCCCACCAAATATTGATTTTTGTCCTTCATCCATTGATTTATTTCACCGCTTGTTGAAATAGTAGTCAGATCAGAAGCATTTTTTCTTTTTCTTTTTCTTTTTCTTTTACTATATTTCTTCATTCATGGTATGGCGAGTCCGTTAGTATTACAAGAACAAATCATATGGAATAATGGTTATGAAACAAGATTAAAAGAACACAGGGTAACTTTAAGAGGAATTAAACAATAAAAAAAGAAATAATTTACTTTAATGTTTCTTTCATATGATCTGCTGTACTATCTATATCTAAAGCACACTCAAATACTTACTCATACACGTTAATACACTTTTGTACGTATACATATATCTATACTAACATGAGCGTATCGTGCTATCTATATCTAAAGCACATCCACACCCTCGCACATGCGTCAATACGTATAGAGAGGTATATATATACATGAATACAAACACGAGTATATCATTATTCGTGAACATGTGATTTGTGTATTGTTGCGTGAACACATACATAAATTCATAAAAATGTGCATATGCATATATATATATATATATACATACACTCATATATATGTATATATGTTTTTAGATAGATAGATAGATAGATAGATAGATAGATAGATAGATAAATAGATAGATAGGTAGGTAGGTAGGTAGGTAGATAGGTAGGTAGGTATGTAGGTAGGTAGGTAGGTAGGTAGGTAGGTAGGTAGGTATGTAGGTAGATAGATAGATAGATAGATAGATAGATAGATAGATAGATAGATAGATAGATAGATAGATAGATAGATAGATAGATAGATAGATAGATAGATAGATAGACAGATAGATAGGTAGGTAGGTAGGTAGATAGATAGATATACATATACATATATATAGAGAGAGAGAGAGAAATACACATACATGCACACATACACATACACCCACAAACAAGCATATATACCTAACAGAGACTATCTGAGACATGTTTCTGATTCGTATATAGGTATCTCCGTACGCATACACAGATATACCTAAGCTGCATCAGACTATCAAAGACATTTTGTGTGTGTGTGTGTATGTGTGTGTGTGTGTGTGTGTGTGCGTGTGTGTGTGCGTGTTGGTAGAGAATATAGATATGATATTGATTCGTATTTTAGTTAGACTGAATATTCCTCCAAAGTACAAAACTGGTTAACCAGTACAACAATATTTTTAACTCCATAGAAATATCAAGTGAATAATTGGATTTTCCCTTTTGAAGCACAGCAGCCATCCTTGAATGCAATTCTGAGTGTACGTTACAGTCTATTCTGCGATCTATCTCTAGAACATCAAAATATATCCCATTGCCTTGTACAGTTAATTAAACTCGGTGGAAATTTTGAAAAGTGATTAAAGAAGTTTTCTTTCTTCTCAGGTTTTACTATATTTTGCTAAAGTTATGTTGAGATGACTGAGACAGAAAGAGGTGTAACTGCATGTATTTGCAGTACGAAAATATTTTGTTGTTTTACCGTTCATTCTGTTTTCAGTCTTTCGAAATCAGTAAATATCACTGATCAGATAAAATGATGTATTTTGCTGTGCATTCTTGTTAACATTCTAACACACGTGTTCTTTATTATTATTATTATTATTATTATTATTATTATTATTATTTTTATTATTATTATTATTATTATTATTATTATTATTATTATTATTATTATTATTATTATTATTTTTTTGCACTTGCTTAAAATATTTATACCAATACATAGTTATAACCATTGGAGATATTTTCCATCGAATTATTCTCAATATATTCTTAGCACAACAGGCAAAATTCTTAGCGGTATTTCGTCCGTCTTTACGTTCTGAATTGATTTTCCGAGGATGTTGACTTTGCTTTTCATCCTTTTGAAGGTCGATCAAATAAGTACCAGTTTAACACTGTCAGCATTTAGTTTAAGTTCCGTCGTTTCGTTTGGCGATCAAACTCCTTCTAACGACGATAAATTAAGTACTAATCAGCTATACCGCTCCCTTAAATATATATTTCTGTACTACCCACAAGGGGCTAAAAACAGAGGGGACAAACAAGGACAGACAAACGGATTAAGTCGATTACATCGACCCCAGTGCGTAACTGGTACATAATTTATCGACCCAGAAAGGATGAAAGGCAAAGTCGGCCTCGGCGGAATTTGAACTCAGCACGCAGCGGCGGACGAAATACCTATTTCTTTACTACCCACAAGGGGCTAAATACAGAGAGGACAAACAAGGACAGACAAACGGATTAAGTCGATTACATCAACCTCAGTGTGTAACTGGTACTTAATTTATCGACCCCGAAAGGATGAAAGGCAAAGTCGACCTCGGCGGAATTTGAACTCATAACGTAACGGCAGACGAAATACGGCTACGCATTTCGCCCGACGTGCTAACGTTTCTGCCAGCTCGCCGTCTTCGCTCCCTTAAATAAATATGACCTTGTATCAATGGAAGAGATTTTAATTTAAATGTGGTGGGTGGCAGTGAGACAGAGAAACTGAGTTACCAGTTACACCGCTATACATTACGAGTTCAAGTGCCAAAATTTGTCTTTTGCCAATCAGGTGGGGATAACATATATACTGTCTCATTGCTTTGACAAAATCAGAAATCAATATTGCACTGTTGTTATTGCGCTATAAACTTTTTTTATTAATAGATCTATAACAGAGATCTATAAGTTGGTGACTAAGCGAATGAATACGCTGATAACTGACTCAGAAATAGAAAGACTGTATTTCTGAATATCTGGACGGAAATTCTTATTCCGCTATTAAAGCTGTTGTCGTAATGATGGTTGTGGAAATTTGCTGTTTTTTATGACACTTGGCAGACTAAATGTTGTCGGCGTTCTTGTTAAGGTACTAGGTACTCTTATTGTTGTTAAGGGTATTAGTAATACAGTTGAGTATTGAAATCCTTGGTACTACAGTTGCTGGATATTTGAGGTGTTTGATAATGTTGATATATTTCATGAAATAGAGGATTATAGATAAGATCCTCTCTACTTAAAGCATAAGACCTGAAAGTTTGAGGACAGAAGCTGAACTATTATACATACCCCACTACTTAACAGGTTCTTATTTTATCGACCAGTATGGAGGAGGAACGCATCAGGCATGCTCACTATATGTCCGAGCCACACATACACACACACATACACACAATCACAATAATACATCTGTAAGAGTTAGCACTTCCTTCTCTAAGCCTAGATTCGAACTGGAACATGGTTGAGTATGCTCCGTGTGGTCAGAGGTTTAGTCTTCTTTTTCTATTAATTAGACGGTGTATGTGGCTGGCTACTGATGTAGAATTGCTATGCTCTTTATATTTAAACGAGTTTAAATGTAAACAATATCTCTGTTTAAAATTAATGGTTGATCCAACATAGCAGCTATTGGAGTTATTTAATATGTTGTGAACTGTGCATTGGTATACTATATTGAATCTTCTGCATTGGGCTTGCAGCGCTCAGTCGGTTCCAAATCTGCAGTTGCAGCCATCTGTTCTAGGATGGTTAAGTGGAGTGAGAGATGAGGTAGTTCTAATAGCCGACGACTGTGCGTGTGTGTGTGTGTGTGTGTGTGTGTATCTGTGTGTGTGTACATGCACACATTATGTGGGCGATATTTTTCATACGAGACGTTCCAATTGTATCTGATCCTTCAAGTGCTTCTCCCTAGTGTCATCCAAAGATCTTGGAGTAATTATTGATAACAATCTAAGCTGGAGTTCCCACGCAAACAGCAAGGTTAACTTGACCCGCAAGATGTGCTCCTGGAATCTGAGAACTTTCCGATCTAGAGATATCTACACCACCATCCTTCTCTACTTTTGCCCGATCCCACCTTGAATACTGTTGTCCAGTGTGCACCCCCGCCCCATACGAAGCAAGTTATAATGAAAGTAGGAAAACTCCAGAGGTCAATAACAAGAACGATAGACGGTATGAGAGGCATTGATTATTGGGGTCGACAAAAAAAATTCAATTTCTATTCTCTCCAATGCTGCCGGAAGCATGTGTTATGTGGGAAATATTCCATCAATATTGCAAAAATAATGTTGGCATCAGTTTTAAAATCCATCCAAGGCTTGGTCCCCGTGCTATATCCGCCCACTACAAAAATCGAACACGGCACACATTGTAACATTACGTCACAATTATTTACCTCCACCGATCCAGCTCTTTTTAATACCATACCAAAATATGTCAAAACGGAAACGGATCCCATATAATTCAAATGTTCACTGGACAAATTCCTTCAAAACATCCCGGGCCAACTTCCTACACCCAGATATGTTTCCAACAATAATAACTCTTTGCTAGAGTGGGCTATGATGCCCCATATATAACTAAAAGACTTCACCGGGTGGTGCTATATAGTTAGACATGGCCTGGGCCTATACTGACCGAAACATATCAAAGTTAAAGTTACATATGTTTACTAGATTGCTGACATTTATTAATGGTTTTTTCTCATTGTGATATGCCAATTTCTGTCATTAATAGAACTGTCGGCATTTATGATACAGGTATGCTGGTGACATAATGACATTCACTACCAGCTAGCACGCGGTGAGCTGGCAGAATCGTTACTGCACTGGACAAAATACGTAGCGGCATTTCTGCCGATTTTACGTTCTGAGTTTAAATGCCACCGAGGTCGACTTTTCTGAGCGTATATCTGGTGTCTATAAAAATAAGTACTGGTTGATAACTGGGGGGTCGATGTAAATTGACGTAACCCCTTCTCAAAATCGCTGACCGGGTACCAAAATTTGAAACCAATATTTTAGCTAGCTACTCGCAATTCGCTTTTGATATATGTAATAAAATTTTCGGATATATTAATATTTTGGAATTACAATTATACTACCTCATACTTTAGACACTTTAATGATTCCACTTTGTAAAATTTTCCAGAAACACTTTCTTTTTCTTCTTTTCTTCTATTTTGTAAAATCAGGCTACACGGGTATTGCTTAGTTATAGCAACAGAGAATAAGTACGTGAACATTTTCCCTAAATGCATCAGCACCACATAATCATTAGTATCATTTGGAATGAGTTATCTTCGTTAATGTTTTTCTGTTGTCATTTACCGTTTGCCTTACGGAAAACTCTGAAGTGTACCATGGAGTCGATTCTCATCCGACTGATCTCGCTGAATTGTTGTTTAATTACACTTATTTTATTTCGCAGTTCTTGAACAATAGACTCTTTGATTGCGAGTAACCAACAGATCAATCCTTGGTTCACTGCATTTATGACAGCGAGAATGACATAGCGATGTCTGTATGTCAATGTAGAACAAAGATCATACGAGACCGTGTTTGATAAGTTCCATGGTTTTCTGCTTTCTCCGTCGTATATACATCCTCCTCTGACACACATCGACGAAAGATACACCTACCTCTCTACCTAACTACACACACACACACACACACACACAAACACACACACACTCACACACAAATATACATCAGTGTGCGCATTTGTGAGTGTTTTGTGTGAGAATGGTGCTGTACTGGTAGAACAATTAAAGCGTAAGAAATAATACCTTATAATATTTGTTCCGACTCTTTACACGCTCAAGGTAAGTCTCACCAAGGGCAGCTTATTATCTTCGCTTGAAGTAACCGGAGACATTTTCGCACGTGGCGTGTATATGTGAATGGTGGTAAACATAGTAGAACGGAAGATGATAGTAATAGAAGTGGAAAAGAGGTCTAGTTTATTTGAAGTGTAAATGGGGTTGGGAATTGGTCAAAGATGCGTGTATAGTCTAAAACTAAATTATGCAAAGATTTAAAGCTTGTCAAATATTCGCTCTCTACCGGAAATAGCAGTATGCGGTTAATTGTGAGCACGTAGATGTATTGTAGATGTATTTGAAGGAATGAGAGAGAAAATTTGAACCAGAGTAACTAGAAGTTTATTATTGATGTCCCAGTGACAGTGATGAGTGATCGGGACAGAGGAATCTACATGTTTTCAGTTACTATCTTTCAAAGTGAAGTTTATGTCAAGAAAGTAATCTGGGCACATGAGAGAGACTATGGTAAGGACTGGATTATTTGTATAATTGTGTCTTCGGCAGGAACGTGATGTAGGGTTTACGAGTAAAAGCTGGGGAGTGAAGTCTAGTTGGGGTTCGATTTCACGAAGTTTGGCGAACTTTTAAAATTTTAGTACATTAGGAAGCATCACGGTGTGACATGAGGTAATTTCCTGCATGTGGTTTGAATATTCTTTTCTACTCTAGGTACAAGGCCCGAATTTTGGGGGATGAAGGGCAAAGTGGACCTCGGTGGAATTTGAACTTAGAACGTAAAGACAGATGAAATACCTATTCATTTACTACCCACAAGGGGCTAAACACAGAAAGGACAAAGACAGACAAACGGATTAAGTCGATTACATCGATCCCAGTGCGAAAATGGTACTTAATTTATCGACCCCGAAAGGATAAAAGGCAAAGTCGACCTCAGCGGAATTTGAATTCAGAACGTAACGGCAGACGAAATAAGGCTACGCATTTCACCCGGCGTGCTAACGTTTCTTATTTCTTTACTGCCCACAAGGGGCTATACACAGAGGGGACAAACAAGGACAGACACACGGATTAAGTCGATTACATCGACCCCAGTGCGTAACTGGTACTTAATTTATCGACCCCGAAAGGATGAAAGGCAAAGTCGACCTTGGCGGAATTTGAACACAGAACGTAGCGCCAGACGAAATACCGCTAAGCATTTGGTCCGGCTTGCTAACGTTTCTGCCAGCTCGTCGCCTTCCTGCCGTGGTTTGAATATTGCAAGAGAACAAAATCTGCTGTCGTCCTCTATGGACCATGTGATAGTGGGATATATATACTACATAAAATGCGGAGAGACTTTATGTTGCATTGACTTGACAGCATTAAATGGATGGTAACAAAGCAAAATTACATCGCCAGGTTAAAAATTCTCATCTTCAAGTAAACATGTTAACCTGACTATATTCAGGATCATTACGATTCATTCCTTGTAACTACACGAATTATGACCGGGAATTCATTCTGATGTGGTTTCAATTACTACCATAGCTTAGATATACATCTGCAGCCATCACATATTCAAGCAAATAAATGTAATCTACAGTAATATTTTATTTCCCAATCTGATTTTGAACTCGAATCTGCATATTCAGAGGTTTCAAATTAAAGAAAATGCTGTAGCTTGCTACAAAATAAAATATATATATATATATATATATATATATATATATATATATATATATATATATATATATATGTCATAAACACAAGAACTACAGTATTCTGAATGTTTTAATTTTTCCAGTATGCTTCATATTTTTTTCGACACATATATGACATGTTACTGTGAAATATGCTCAATGTCAGACCCGGAAATAGGAACCAGTCTATACTTATCTCTTGATGAAGACGTAACAAATTAGGAATCAACTTCTTATGGGTGTTGAAAAATGAGAGGAAGTAAAGAAAGTAGAAAAAGTCCGAAAATATAAAAAAGCAATATTGGTGCAGTGCAATTCTGGAACACTCTGATGCGCTTAAAAATTTGATGCAAGGCAGAGAAAGAAAAGTAATAAAGAAAAAAGAAACTAGAGTTGTTGTCTTCCCATATTTCCTTGTTCAGATTTGCTGCAGTTACGTTCTTATAATGAGACATCCCAATATAGCTTCCACCACGTTCAGTGAGAAGAGGTTAAAAATATCAATACTGTGATATGTACGCGTGTATAAGAAATGCATATTCGTTCGTGTAGTCATACAAACCCATACACACACATACGTACATGCATACAGACACATACACAGACACGCATATATCTACTCAGGCCTGCATGCAGATTCAATTTGATTTTAGGTTTTATTCTCCAGAAGTCAAAAAAAAAAAAAAAAAGAGCAAAGGCGGTGTAGTATTTTTGCATCAACTCTGGCACTTCTTCCAAATTAACAGCAGATATTCTGGTCGTTGTTGGCAGTATTCCCGGTCTGCTAAATAAATGAAAACACCAACGTGTCATGAAGGAAGGTATAAGAAATCTTTGCAATATTTTCTTCCTGTCATTTTTATGCAATTTTAGCAATGTATGAAGAAGTAAGAATAGATCAGATAAGATTTGTCTTTTATACCAATAGTTATTTTTAAGAATAACATTATATCACAACATTCGATATATATATATATATATATATATATATATATATATATATGTATATATATATATATATATGTGTGTGTGTGTGTACAATATGAGCGAATGTGCGCGAGTGAATATATACGTATGTATATGTATGTCTTACATACATACATATATATATATATATATATGCAAATATATGTATATATATATAGATTTAAATATATGTATATGAGTATATATATATGTGTGTGTGTGTGTGTGTAAGACATACATATACATACGTATATATATGTAAGACAACATATATATATATATATATATATATATATATAAAATAATATTTTGCGTAATAAGATAAAAAATCCAAAGCTGTATAGATATTAGAGCATTTATAGATAGAAGGGCTATCTATAAATGCTCTAATATCTATACAGCCTTGGTTTTTTTTTATCTTATTACGCAAAAAATTCTTATATACACACGCTGACATAAACCCAACGTTGAACCCTTTATTCGCAATATTACCGAATCTGGAACTTAACTATGGTCTGTCTATAGCACTTATTCAGCATTACCTGACACCTTTGGGTCTCAATGACACCATTATCTCTTTTATATATATATATGTATGTATGTATGTATGTATGTATGTATGTATGTATATATATATATATATATATATATATATATATGTATATGCATGTATATGCAAATATATCTATATGCGTGTGTTTGTGTGTGTGTAATTACATGTATATATATATATATATATATATATATACACACACACACATATTTACATATATCTACATTTACATGTAAACAAAGGTGCATACACATGTCTATATCATGTATGTGTGAGTACGTGCGTGTGTATGTATTTATATAGATATACGACGAAAAAGTTTGTAATATTGCCTGTAGGATTCGAACACATCTTCTGTAAGTCATACAGCAGTGCTATACGCTGTTGCAACATCGAACTTCGTGATTCTTCTCTCACATCTCAAAAGTTGGTTTAGCGATAATTTGCGAGTTTCTTAGCAACAACAAAAGTAATTTCTATGTATGTAAGTTTGTTTCTACGTTTTTCTCATGAAGAAGGGTTGTCTCCATGACCCGTTACAGGACACCCGAGACAGACAGGGGGGAGAAAGCGAAAAGTTATCGACTCCGAATGGATGAAAAGTAAAATTGGATTCGGCGTGATTTGAACTCAGAGTGCCGGAACAAACACTGTGTAGCGTTCTATTGGATGCCCTAAGTTCTCTGCCATCACGTGGCCGACACAACTAATTTCCTTTTCTTTACTAAATTGTTTCATCAAAGTATCACGGTTTTGAGAGGTGTTCAGTGTTTCTATACTAAGGGGTGGATAAACAAGGTGAGGCGTCAGTCGTAGAAGCAGAGTGAGAATTGTACACTGGTGTTAATATTGGTTGAATGGCTACTGGTGTCTATGTGAGGAGAAAAGAACGGCACTGTCTATGTGGTACAGATGATGGGTGGCCTGTAGTTTCTTCTCTGTTCTCAGAGTATTTTACGGAATTTCCATCTGAGGTTGTATGGTATGAATTTGTTTTCATTTCCCAGTCTTACGTAGCTAGTGACATCTTGATGTAGTTTTTATAGGTGTTGGTATGGGATGGAGCTGACATACGGATTTAGCAAGACAATGGATGACAGTTGATAAAAATTAAGGATAGTGAAAGAATATAGTGTTCGAACAACAATTATTAAAGTTTCAGCTAAAACCAATAAATAAATAATTACAAGTAGATAGCAATTTAAAAGTTTAAATGTAAGTACTTAAATGTAAGGTAAAAATGTTTATCCATTGAATAATTAATATTGAACCATTAAATCAAGAAGAAGCCTTTTAGATTTTAAGAAAAGTCAATAGATAAATTATTGTTTTCCAAACAAATCCGGCTTAATTATCATAGTTTAATAAACATATAAACACTTAAATCATTAAATAATTATATCAGGAATTTTACAATTGTGAATGTATAAATAAATAAAATTACGTTATTTGCAATGGATAATCATGAATATTGTTATTATTTGGTGAAAATTGTTAAACCTTACACTAGAAATATCTCTCGTGAATTCTCTGGTCGTTGAATAAATAAACTGTAAAGATAATAGAATCTTCCTACTTACCTTTTGTATCGCACTAAGGGAAGTAAATCAAATACAGTAGAAAGGAGTGCTTGAATGTCATGGGAGAAAAAGAGAGAATCAGAGAGAGAGAGAGTGACTGCCAATTCGCCTGGAATATGTGAGAGAGAAAGAGTGAATGAGTGAGAGAGAGAGGGGGGACTACCGGCACTCTTCTAGCTTTACCACGACTACAACCAACAAAAATATAATTACCACCGCCCCCACGGACAGGTATTATTATTATCATCTCTTGCTCTCTCTAACTTTCTCTTTATTTCTACGGGCTTTTTTATATATCCTTTTTCTATTTATCTTCTCTGTCTCTCTCTGTCTCTCTCTCTCTCTCTCTCTCTCTCTTTCTCTCTCCCTCTCATTTTCATTCTTTCTCAATGCCTCTTTCTTTCTCTCTCTCTTTCTCTCTCTCCCATTCATTTTTCTCTCTCTTTCTTTCTTTCTTTCTTTCTTTATCTCTCTCTCGCTCTTTCTTTCTCTCTTTCTCCCTTTCTTTCTCGTTCTCTTCTAGTTCTATATCAAATAATATTTGCTCTACCTCATATACTCACGTATTTCACCAATGTTGCAATGTGTGTGTGTGTGTGATGTTTTGGCAACTTTTCTCTTGCTTATCGTCAACATGTTTTATAACTTATAAAGCGGGGCGATATATAGTGCACGTGACTGATTTGGGGTCTTATAGGCCGTAAGATTAAAATGGCTGACTGATATTCATGTTGAGCAGCTGAAGATAAAGTGCCAACTTTGCTCCGGTTCCCCTAACTGTTGAAAGGAACGGAGTGAACTCAACAAAAGCAATCAAAATACCAGATGCTAATATTAAGTCTACTACCCGGTATTTCAGAAATCAAAGGGCTGGAACACAAAAGAAACTTGTACACTTTGGACGCTTATGTTATAAATGAAATATGGCCCGAGGCACTGAATTGTAGCAAAAATATGCCTGTATATATATACGTGTGTGTGTGTGTGTGTGTGTGTGTGTGTGTGTGTGTGTATGTGTGTGTGTCTGTATGTGTGTGTGTGTGTCTGTCTGTCTGTCTGTCTGTGTGGTGTGTGCGCTGTGGGATACTATTAAGAACCTAAAATTTAAACGACACCCACTAAAGAATAATACTTACCAAAGAAGCTTAAAGGGCCTACTACACGAACTGAAATCGCAAAAGGGAATTATTGTACACTCCGACAAAACCAGGAACTCATATAATTTGGATATTGATTTATACCACCGGTTATTGCATAAAGAATTAACAAAACAATACAAAATGGTGCCTAATATCACTTTAAGATCTTTGGACTTATCTACCAATAAGATTATGACAAACTACAACATAGAAGAGAAAACTAAACATTTCGCACCTTCCAGACGCGCATAACAATTAAGGACCATGAAGAAAATTTCTTAACAGACACAGAAGTTAGACTAGTCTGCCCTAATAAATCCGATCTATGTAAGCTAAGTAAATTAATCTTAGATAAATATATTCCTACTATAAAAAATAAAATCCCTCTAGAATTATGATCAAATACCCACGACGCCCTTAATTGGTTCTCCAACATACAGAATAAAAATAGTTTTAAGTTCCTACAAATAGACATAGAGAACTCCTACTCATCAATTAACACTACGATTCTAAATAGCGCTCTGATTTTCGCTAAAAAATATACCAAAATGACAATGAAGGAAATTAAGGTAATGATAGAAGCTAGGAAATCTATAATAAAATTTGATAAAAAAATATGGGTAAGGAAGGACACCCCCAATTATTTTGACATCACTATGGGGGTTCCGGACTCAGCACAGGTATCTAATCACATTTACACAAAGAATTCCCAGAGATTAGAGGAGACCTTTACAGAGAGGATTCGTTAGTTATCCTTAAAAATACCTCAAATAGGAGACTTGAACTACTAATGAAAAATTATATAAGTTCTTTAAACGGTTTGGATTAACCATCACGATAGAAAAAGAACATAATTCTATAAACTATTTAGGTGTCAATTGTAATTTAACCACGGAATTACATGAACCGTACGTTAAACCTAATACCAACTTCAAATATATTAATGCACATAGCAACCACCCAAACTTTATAAAAAGAGGACTTGTACATGTAACTAGTAAAGGATTTTCGTATCTCTTGTCCAGCGAAGAAATCTTCAATAAGTATAAGGAACACTACAACATTGCATTGGAAAAAGCAGGTTATAAGCTAAAAATTAAGTACCTTTACTCAGAGCCTTAAAAAAATAACCCGAATAACATAAATATTCATAATTATAATAATAGGAATAATAGTACTAATAAAGATAGTAGGAAGAGTAAGATTCATTATAATATTAAGAACAACATTAGATATAACGATACAAATACTAATAATGGGAATGATAACAATACCAAGAAAATTAATCATGACGGTAAAAATTAAAATAATACACCTAAAAGAACCAATAAAGTCCCTGTTAATAATTATAACATCAAGGTAAATAACTTATATAAATCGAATAGGAACAACCCTACCAAAGCTAATACCAATAGTAATAAAAATAACAATAGAAAGAAGAATAATTATAACCATAACTTTAGATCTACCATAATACTGAGTGCAGTTTTTACACAAAAAAAAACCCAAAAATATTAAAAATAACAAGTGGAATAAAAATAACCTCTGGCTAATAATCCCCTTCGCGATAAAACTAAAAGCCAATATAGCTAAATCTATAATGAAGCTTATAAATAAGCACTTCAATATGAATACGAAATACTCAGGGATCTTTAGTAATAAAATTAGAGTAGGCCATAGCCTAACTAGCAACTTAGCTACTATTATAGCCTCTATCAACAATAAAAAGCTAGACACTTTCTATGAAACTATGAAGAATAATAATAAAAAGCACAACAATCAATCGATTGATTCCCCAAATAACTCGCCCTCTAAAAATTTGGACAAACACCTTATAAATGATAATCCATTCTGCAGAACAGTTTCGTCGCTCTGACCGCATCTCGGGCAAGTCGTTTCGGTATGTTTCGAACCGTGCCTGCAGAGCTTATCCCGAACATGTAATGCTTCTCGATAGCACTGCTAGGCCAGGAATCTTTGGTGATTGTTCATAGGTCCCGGCCCGAAAGTTGTCCTGAACAGGTGGGTCAGGTATTCCTCGTCGACGCCCAGATTCTGCCCAGGAACGTCGTTGCACCTCCCCTCCACTAATCCTGAATAGAACACCTTTGTTGTCATGAAGTTGCACAAGTTTGGCCCCGATGGCAAATTTGCTTGAGAGCAATGCGACACTCGCGGTGCCATTTGCCTAGCCTCAGTCTCTGATCCACGACTGTAGTTCGGCCAAGGAGACGAGCTACGGGAAAGCGCGCCACACAAACGGCGACCACACCTGTTCACAGTCGTCCATGAAGCGCCGGAGATATCGCAGTCTCAGTGCATGCCTGCGCATCATCAAGCAAGGAAGGCCTAGCCCTCCATTTACCGGGTGTTGACAGCAAATGGATCGCCTAACCATCAGAACGCTTCCCTTCCACAGGAAGCGGGGAAGTTCCAGTTTGGTTGTGGTAGGGTTGGGACAAGGCACGACGGCCAGACGGTACTCGATGACGGATGCGATGTACGCGTTCGCCACCTCCGCCCGACCGTTTAGGGATACCTTTCTCTCAGCCCATTGCTGGGTGAGAGTGGCCACCATAGTCGTTATATCACCCCAGTTCTTCTCCATTTGGAGGTCCGGACCGAACCAGACTCCGAGCAATTTAACCGGACCGTCGGTCTAGCGTCCTACGATGCAGACGGCATGGGCTTGTTTCTCCAGGTGCCGAGCCGCAAGCCCACTGACTTTTCCCGGTTCATTTTGGCTCCCGTTACCGCTTCGTATTGTTTTAGTGTCTCACCGACCAGGTCGATGAGCTTGTGACTCGACACTATGACGGTGACGTCGTCCGCGAATGCAGACACGCTCCTCCCGCATCCCAGCTCTCATGGGATGCCCCTCAGCGTCGCCAGCTTCCGCAGCAGTGGTTCAAGGGTCAATACATAGAGAAGCGACGAGAGGGAACATCCTTGACGAACCGAATGCATGATGTTAAATGGTCTGGATAGATGACCATTTACGTGAACTACCGAGTGGATGTCGCTATATAAGGCAGCGATCCAACCGCGGAAGGTGGGACCGAAACCAGCCGCTTTAAGGACAGCGTCCAAGTAGTGATGGTCTACCCTATAGAAAACTTTTGATTGATCCAAATTGATCAGCGCGCCACCCATGCCAGGATTCCTAACTACCCTGTCTATGGTGTAGCGCACCAGATGGAGGTTGGCATGGCGCAAGTTTGCGCCTTGTCAACTAGTTTCTCAATGACAAGCGCCAACCTCTCGGCTAACACCTTGGCCAAAATTTTCAAATTTGCGTTGAGCAGAGTGATGGGCCTGAAGTTATCTATGACATTCCCCTTGTTTGGATCTTTTTTTAGCAGTGCCACTGCTCCTCGCTTTACAAATACGGGGATACTCCCGTTTTGCTGCAGATAGATAGATAGATAGATAGATAGATAGATAGATAGGTTGGTTGGTAGGTAGGTAGGTAGGTAGGTAGATAGATAGATAGATAGATAGATAGATAGATAGATAGATAGATAGATAGATAGATAGATAGATAGATAGATAGATAGGTAGATAGATAGATAGATAGATAGATAGATAGATAGATAGATAGATAGATAGATAGATAGATAGATAGATAGATAGATAGATATAGATAGATAGATAGATAGATAGATAGATAGATAGATAGATAGATAGATAGATAGAAAGAAAAGATCAATTTGCAGAGTCGATATGGCTTGGCCCAGATTATTTTGGAATCGTCGTTCCTGCATTTTGCATCTCTAGTTTCAAACCCCACCGAGGACAACATTGCATTTCATCCTTTCAGAAGAGTTCGACTAAGATAAGACTTGTCAAAAAATGCCGGATAAATTAAACCACGTCAAAAATGAATTAAAAAATTAATATTTTGCATACTTCTAATGAGAAATGTATGCAAAACTTACCGAAAGTTGCCCCATACATGTCTCATTGAACTATAGAAAAACGGTATACAAATGCAGCTAATAAAGCCTGTAGAAAGGAGAATGATACTGTTTTAGTAACCAACAACCTAAAACAAATATTTCAGAAAGTGAAAAGTGAGGAAGACGCTACAGATGATAGTCCAGTTTCATGGCATACTGATAACGTGATTACTGTTTGTGAATTTTTGTTTATATACATGCGTGTGTGTGTGTGTGTGTGTGTGTGTGTGTGTGTGTGTGTGTGTGTGTGTGTGTGTGCGCGCGTGTGTGTGTATGTGACGCCATTGAGAAAGAGGCTCTGTTGATTACTTTATTTTTACTCATTTGGGGTTTAAATAATTTTTTTTTAATTTTCTCTGGAAGAAAATATTTTTAAAACATTAAACATGGCCGTAATTTTAATAACTGCCCGAAATAAAAGAGTGGAAAAAAATTGTTTTGCTAGAGTCGATTTGTGAATTTGAACCCATATTAAATTCCCTATTATTGTGAGGAATAAGGAGAGATAATGTGAGATAAAATTGAGAATTATCAGTCTAGCACAGATTTTAGTGTTATTGTAGTCGTTGTAGCAAAACTTTTGAAGCTCGCGATGAAGATGTTCTCTTTGATGAAAACGATTTCTATAGACTGCCGTCGTCCACTGAGAGAAAAGAAGAGAGTAGCAACAGCAGCAAAATCGTATCAAGCAAGAAGAACAACAACTCGAACAATGACAGACACAGCACGCCAAGCAATAACAGTGTTCCAAGCTCCAACTAAATTAAATTACCTAACAACATCACAGCCCAACAATACGAACATCGGAAACACATTATTAACAACAGCGACTCTACTCTAAACTGACATGTCTGCTGAAACCACAGTTCCAGCACAATCACCATCACCGCAGTCGAAGCAGTGAGAATCAACAAAAACTACTTATACTAGCAACAGCAGTGATGGTCGAATAATATTTACTAAAGTACCGATTCAACGTGATTAAATACATATAAATATAACTGTATGTTTATATATTACCTTTGTACAAATAAATGTATAGATAAGTTTCAAATTTTTCCAAGTTACGTGTTATTTAATAACTTAATTCACTTTCCTTAAAGAGCTGTCTTCCTTTCCACATTGATACATTACCATATACCTGTTACCCACCCTCTATATTTTATACATATGTTACAACAATCTCTGTTCGTGTGAACGAACCATCTGTCTGTATGTTATCCACACCCTGACCACCCTCGTAGTTCTCACTAAACGATATTTTTTTAATAAACGTTTGTATTCTGCTTTCAATGCTTATTAATGTTTCCTCTGACACTGCTTCACCATATGACCATCACTCTAAGGTTTCCTTTTCCTTTCTCTGTTCATGTTCTCTGATATTAACCTGCAAAAATTGTAATTGGATAGTGTGCTTCATTTTTATTAAATGCAAAGAAATAGGGCTATTATGACGTTTAACATTTTCGAGGGCTAATTAACAGTGTGTTTGAAGGGAGTTTGGGATAACCAAGAGTGACACTAACAATGAACCCTGTGTTTGAGTGGTCGCTCGAAATCATAGAATTAGAAGACAAATATTCTCTCACATAATGCAGCCTTCAATCTTAGAGCATAATCGCAATAAATGAGTGCATAGTCACGGTTGGAAAGCTTTTGATAATAGTTCTGTTTCATCAGAGATGACCTATGGCTACTCAACAACTATTCATTGCATTAATTGTTTTATCAATAAAGCCATAACCAACAGCCAATTAGAAAATCATGGCCTGCAAGAATTCCCAAATATTTTGGCTTTTGAGATTAAAAGACTGGAGAAAAACTGTTTTGATACAGTCGATTTGTGAATTAGATCCCGTTTTAAATTCCCTATTATTGTCAAAGAAAGAGAGTGGCATATAAAGAGAGAGAAAATGGAAGAGTTATCAGTTGAACACAGATTCCAATGTTATTGTCGTCGTTATAGCATAATTGTTAAAGCCTGTGCTCTCGTTTCTTTCATGCTTCAGATTAAGTAATGTGAAATAAATTTACAGCCATTTCACTCTCTAAAAATGTAACATCTATTTTGCCTAAACACACAGTTAAATTCTTTTGATAGGATGACATAATCGTGTTAAAGGATTAAGTATATTGCTGATATTTAAAGTATCGAACAAGGCAAGATGAAATAAGTCAACTTTGGCTATAGTTTTATCACATACTGGCGTCGATATATGAATAGTCTCAAGCGGTTGTATTAGCTCAATACCACCAACTTTCCATTATGCCATAACAGCGACATTGACGCTCTATCTGTGTTCAACTGATAACTCTCCCACTTTCTCTCTCTTTATCTCTTATTTCTTTCTTTCTTGACAATAATAGAGAATTCAAAATGGGATCAAATTCACAAACCCACTGTATCAAAACTGACAGCTTTTCTCCATTCTTTTAATCCCAAATGCCAAGATAGTTCGGAATTCTTGCAGGCCACGATTTTGACCCAAACTCTTTAATTCACTTGCAGATTAGAATTAATAATAACGCTCTTGTTTTGTTATTCTCGCATTCTTTCATTTTCTTTCTCATGTTCTCTTTCTATCTATACACATCAATCTCTCCTTTTCTCTCTCTCTTTCTCTCATTCTCTAATTCTATTTATTCAAATAGAAGAATTTGTTCTACACTTATGCCATGTGTCCAATATAGCTTCGCATTATGCTTCACATTATTACATGTTCATATGATTTACGAGAATACATTAAATGAAGGAATGCATTAAGTTAAAAATATAATTCCTTACACTTAAGATATGAAGTCATGGATTCATTCGACAGTGAATGTACAAATGTAGATGGACAAGTTTTATTCTTTTCATTTGTTTTGGCGAAAAGATCTACTCCAATAATTTCCATACGCACCTTAAAACCGGTGAGATAGTCGCGCGGTCAAATACCTATCAAAAGGTTATGTATATCATTTACAAATTTGCTTAGGTTCGGTAAACTTCACTGTCAGCATTGCACAAAACTAAGGTTTATTTACGAGTCATGGACATATAGCTGTTTGAATACATCCAATATCACTAGTAAGAATTCGAAGTTAGAGGAACAAAAATAAATGAATCTTGTTATTTCGCCCAAATACGCAACTACGATTATAAAATATAAAATTTCTCGCATGAATTTTGAGGAGTGTTTCACGTGATTGAATGTACTCCCGTTCAAGAGGATTGTTAGGTATTTATTTTAACAACGAAAGATTTCAAAACTATGCAAAATCAAAACAGAAAAGATTTGAACTCTAAGTAAAAATAAACAATTCATTAAATGTTACAGGGTTATTCAATTTCATTGCATTTATCACATTCATTCATTTGGTAATCTCATGCGAGATTTCTCTCAATTCAGCCATGATACAGTTAAGTATGTGTGTATATGTATAGTCAGTATAGTTGTGTACGTGTGTGTATGTGTGTGCCTGTGTCTGTGAGTGTGAGCGTGTGTGTGTGTCTAATTATCTATGCATATTTATGTATGTGTCTTCATATGTATATGTGTATATATTGAAACATAAGTATGTATATGGTTACTTGTGAAAATTGTCCAACCGACATATTTTGAAAATATTGCATTATCACGTGACACTGAATTAATTTCGATAGTTGAAAAAGAATAATGTTAATTACACTTTTTCAGATATATAAAGAGAAAATGTGTGATATATACTTCAATCAGAAGTATAAACATATGCATACACACACGTACGGACACACACATTCATACACACACACTCACACGTACTCACACATACACGCATACATACAAATGTATACACTTTGGAAACAATAATTAATATTTATTTAGAAGAATGCGCACAAATTCGTTTCTTTCTTAATTAGAATTCATCAGAGAATTTTTTGATGACTTCTAATTAATTGCAAGTACGATAGTGTTGGCAGAGAACGCGCTTGGTATGATATTCATCCGATATTGTTAAAATAAATAGTAGGTAGAATCGTATTGATGCTATACAGGCGTCGTGACAATAAGATTCAGAGAAACTATACAGATCTATGAACAAAGAACATAGGAAGAACTGAACCTACAAGTCCAAGGGCATGAAATGTAAGAGTTCTAAAATTCCCCTGTTACTTGTAACAGCATTATTTGAAAGAGTTTACCGATACAAGTCGATGACCTTAAAGATGAGTGCATTATACTTTATATTCTCGTCGCTTAGAAGTTATACCAGTAATACATTGCGCTTAATTCAATTGAATAATGTTTCCCACATTCTTTCTCTTCTTCCTCCTCCTCCTATTCCTCCTTTACTTTCACTGTCTTTTGTTCACAAAAAGGCTTTGTGCTTGAGGAAAAAAGATCAATATCGGTTATCTATGTAAGCACCCCAACAAAAGAAATATTATATCTAATCTTCACATTTAACAAATGTGGAGAAGTTTCACTGTCTGATTCGCTTGTAAAGCCATTTGTTATTTTACAGTTCCAAGAAAGTAGGCTTTTAAGCCAACTGTCAAAGAAGCATCTATAAAAGCATTCGTTTTGATTTTCTTTCTTTATCTTCTTCCTCTTCAGTTGCTATTTCCAAATCGCTGTGTGGAGATGACGTTATTGCTGGCCTTCCTACTAAATCGTCAAAACTTCACACAGACAAAAGAGCATTAGCAAAAAATATCATTCGCACACACACACACACATATATATATATATGTATTTATATACGAATTTTTGTACGAGTCTATATGCATAAATATATATATATGTGTGTATGTGTATATGTATATATATATATATATATATATATATATATATATATATATATATATATATACATTTATATATATATATATATATATATAATATATATATATATATATATATATATATATATATATACATTTATATATAAATATATAAACGAGTCTGTATATGTGTGTGAATGTGTGCGGGCGTGTGTGTTTACATATATATGTACACACATACATACACACATGCATTTATTTATACATATATGTGTGTGAGTAGGTAAGTGTATATATACTTATGTACGAACGAATTTGTTCCGTATTCAAAAAGCTGAATATTCTAATAAAATATCTTCTATGACCAGGGGTTATAAACCCTTATTTGAAAACTTGAAATATACCTTCCATTAGGAAGCGGTCTTGATATATATAAATATATAAATAACGACTTTTTCCCCAGATCACTAAAACTTCCCCAGTTAAATGCAGAAATATAAGAAACTTCAACAGATATGGTTGCATATTTAACAATATTTCTCCTCCACCTTTGCTTTTTGTTATTGTGGCTGCAGAACAATTGATGGAGAGTCGAGAAATATTAAATTACTTTTCTCAATAGTTTCTTTTTTCTATTTCCAGAACTAAAACTTTTATCTTTTTGCTAAATCTATTCATTCAAAACATTATGGGTTTATTTTCTAGTTTCGTCAAATAGTTTTATTGATTAAGCACATAATGTTATGGATTATATTGGTATATCAAAATAATTCATACAACATACAATGTTCACAATTTTTCCTTTGATTACTGGACTGAAATTCCTATTTGTACTTTGTTTACATAAGAATCCCGATTGTTACTTTAAATTATAATTGGTTACTAATGATCATTTTCACTCTGGCTTTAATTGATTATACATACACAACTTACACAATCGCGTGAGTGTATATGTGTGTGTATATGTATATATGTTTGTACATACGTATATGTGTGTGCTCATATTACACACATACATACATACATACATACATACATACATACATACATACATACATACATACATACATATATATGATTACATGTATGTATGTATGTATGTATATATATGTGTGTGTATATATATATGTATACATACATATATCTACATATGTGTTTATGTGTGTATTTGTGTGTGTGTATATATGTGTGTTTGTGTGTGTGTGTGTGTGTGTGTGTGTGTGTGTGTGTTTACGTGGGTGTGTGATTGCGTGTAAAATATATGAAGAATAGATATGTGTTTACTCGGAGCATAAATGTAATAAATAGGATTTGTTATTTTGCATTCTAGGGTCATAGGCATTCATCAAAGACTTAATAAGTATATTTTTCTTATTTTAGAACTGGATTAAAGACAAAATGTAACGTTCAGGTCTTTCATGGAAACAGTAGACGAGGAAGTGAAACATGTACGACACGGTATTGTGTTCAAACCTTAGGTGCAGATCTCAGTCTCGATTTTCTTGACCTCGCTCATGCGGTAAAACTCGAATCAATTCGTTTCTATAACTCCGAGGTCATGTAAAAGCTATTACATTACACTTTCTGTTAGAATAAATAAGTAATATTTTCTATTCGCCGAAAACTTTCTCACCCTCACAAAAGAGTCTTTTTATTCTCAACCATGTTGATAACCCAGTACGTAGATGTCACTTGAGTAAAATTTTATAAGTAAAATGTAGTAGGAAAAAATGGTGTAGTATCCCTTACTATAAATACATGCCTGTTTACATACAGGCATATATATATATATAAATATATATATATATTCCTTTATTCTTTCATTCTTTTACTTGTTTCAGTCATCTGACTGCGGCCATGCTGGAGCAGCCCTGTGAAGGTATTTTAGTCGAATGAATCGACCCCCCCCCCAGTACTTCTTTATTTCTTTTTAAAGCCTGGTGCTTATTCTATCGGTCTCTTTTTGCCGAACAGCTAACTTACAGAGACGTAAGCAAATCAACAGTGGTTGTCAAGCGCCGATAGAGGTACAAACACAAAGCCACAAAGACACGTAGATATATGCATACGATGGGCTTCTTTCAATTTCCGTCCAACAAATCTGCTCACAAGGCATTGGTCGAACCGAGACTATAGAAGACACATGCCCAAGGTGCCACGCAGTGGGATTGAACCCGGAACTATGTGGTCGGGAAGCAATCTTCTTACCACACAGCCACGTCTACGCCTAAATAAAAACAATGTGTGTGCGTCTATGTGTATACATGTGTGTGTGTGTATACATATATATATGCATTGATATCTGTTTTTACATTCAATTTTGCATAAATCTAATGGATTACTTCATACGTTTGCGGAGTACAACAGAAGCAGTCATCTTTTGTCGAAGAATAATGTTATCAATTAGTGCTGGTTCCCGTCCATTGAACATGTCAAAGCATATCCCATCTTTGTTAACAAGGTGAGGGGTAAGATAACGAAATGCCTTTGCAGTTTAGTTATTTGCACTAAGTAAGCACATCCGCTCTTTATTCTCCTGTCAAAAGCAGTATCATTTCTCTCAGCGACATATTTCGCATACTACTTGCACATTAATCATTATTAGCTTACCAACAACTTTAGTTCTGTTTAGAGTTTACTGAAACCAGTAACAGCATCATCAAAACACCATGATACATTTTTTTTTTATCCTGAACTTATCTGTAATTATGGTGGTGCTAGAACGTGCGACAAACCTTATATGATATTCCAGCTTCCTCTTTCCCCCTCCCCCATTGTTCTGTTACGATAAAGCCATTCTTTCATTCAGTTTTCCTTCTCAGCAAAGATTCCTGTTCACTCCTCAATGTTATTATATTTCCTTAACCGCAAGTTCGCAGCCGATGCTTCTATTTAGATATTTATTTTTCACTTCATCTTTGTGTCACTGCTTCCATCCATTACTGCTTTAGATACAGTTAAGCAGTTATTCCAAAGGCAGAAATCCCTCCCTCTCCCTCACAGAGACACTGCTTTCTATATATGAGGTTTTATTCATTTATATTTCACTTTTCATAACTATGCTTTCTTTATTACCTTATCTTTTATGATATTTTAAACTTTTTTCAATTTTTCTTCTGCACCCAATCAAAAGCTTTCATTTTGTTCTTATCTTCATAAATATATACATTTCAAATAACAGATTTCTTGTAGCACTTTTTTATTTTTTGTTAGGATTGGAGGCGTAAATCAAAGTTATGTGTCAGCTTCAATAAATATAACTTACGCTCACCTGCATGCACAGAAACGCACTCAAATACACACACACACACGTGTGTCTGAGTGTGTGTGTGTGTCGGTGTGTGATGGTGTGAGATGGCCGAACGAAATTAGTACGTTGAACAGAAATACAATTTTGCATTTAGAGACGTGTGGGTGATGTCCCTTTGTACCAATTTTTCCCTTGTATCGAAGTATGGGGTAAATATAATCATATAATATCATAGAAATCGGTGCTCCAGCATGGATGCATTTCAATGAATATAACTAGTAAAAGAAGACAAGATTATATTCTATTGGAATTTTATATGGTATTTCATTCACATAACTGTGAAATCCAAATAGAAATGCATTACTGATGAGAACCAAATCGATCAATAGACAGTGTACATGTTTCGAATAAACATAGTCTATTGTCTTCTAGATAGATATAGATGCCATTTATATAGGTGTGTATGTATGTGTGTGTGTGTGTGTGTGTGTGTGTGTGGTGTGTGTGTGTGTGTACAGGGATAGATAGATAGATAGATATATAGATAGATAGATAGATAGATAGACAGATAGATAGATAGATAGATAGATAGATAGATAGATAGATAGATAGATAGATAGATAGATAGATAGATAGATAGATAGATAGATTTGCTGAAAAAGGTAAACATTCTACGTATATTGCATTGCATATGTTATAACAGTGGACTAGAAAATTTATATATAACAAAAACGAATTATTTTACTTTCCTTCTAGGGTAAAAAAAGAGAAGACAACTCTCTCTGTTATGTTATATATACATGCATCTATGTGTGTATGCGTCTCTGTGTCTGCATGTAGACATATCGATCAGAGGATTATCAACTATATGGATTTCGGTGGAAATTGTGAGGTCTTTACTTTGCAAAGGTATATTATTGTCCAAAGTAAATTGAAAATGTTACAATCGGGAACTTCAGAAACTGGGTCACAACTAAGCTTCTATGAGGAGAGCCTTTACTGTATATAATTGCACAGCCATCGCCAGACTGTCTGTTGGTGTTGACAAGTTTTGAGTTAATATGACTCTTTATTCGAACTTGAAGAATTGTTGCGACGGGATAATTATTGGTCCCCTGGGTAAAATAAGGCGGCGGGGAAGCATTTATGTATATGTAATGGAAATAGATTATTAGAATTAGTAAATATTTTGAAAGGATAATGGATGATAAATGGAATGGTGGAGGAGGGTCAAGAAACATGAAAAAAAAGAAAAGGAAACTGCTTTTATGTATATATCGGGTTAGCAAAGGAAAGCTGAACAAATAACGAAGATAATATAAAGGAGACGTTAAAAAAAGCAATTTTACAGATCTACCCAATCAATGCCAATCAAAGGTTGAATGTTAAAATGTGTCTGGTGACGAGAGAACGAGATGTTATTATCGAGAGTTATCGAAAGAGAGAAAAGAGAAGGAGAAAAATATCTGAAAAGATAAAAAAAATAAAAGCAGAATAAATGCATTTAAAGAATAAAATTGTTTTCACTTTTGTTCAATATCGAGATTCTTTTTACTGGAAGGGGGAAAAATGCAAAACATTATGTTAGCGAAAGTGTCAATAATGAAACTAAATACTCTATTTTAGACATTCAGTTGAAGTATGATTCCATCCAGACAAAACTTAAATAGAAGAAAAGACCAAAAAATACCGAACAAAATATAACAGCGACACTTCCTAAGCAATGTACACAAGGGTAGGTAAGATGGAACATGAAAATTCCTTTTCATTGGAAATGCTTGAGAAGCTACATGGTATAACGTGATATAAAGACAAAAAAGACACAAGTACAACTACCATCACAAAACCATCATATCGACAGAATGACATTTCAATGGAGTTATCAAGAAACCTTTTCGTTGTTTTTTTTTTCTTCTGACTGAATTTTGTTTATTTTACACAGACATGTGGAAATAGCGTAAATACATTCACACGGACACACGCATATTTTCATGCAAATGTTATAGACATGTATGTATTTTTTCTATAAGTCTTGTGTATATGTATATATGTATATGTGTGTGTTTATATATAAATGCATATTATTTTCATTATGGACTTACATGCTTATATTTCAGTATTTACGCACAAACCCCCACACGCACATGCATAAGGGTGTATAAGTGTGTGTGTGTACATATATATATATATATATATATAATATATATATATAATATATATATATATATATTATATATATATATATATATATATATTATATATATATATATATATATATGTATAGATTCATATGTATATATACACACATACACATATACTGATATATGTATATATTTTATATATACATATGTGTATGCGTGTACGTATATATATATATTTTTGATAAGGTTTGTTTTTTTCAAGAACTGAAACATGTAAAATCTCTCAGAAAATTAAAATTTATCTTATATAGTGACGTTTTCAAACTTCTTTATATATATATATATATATGTATATATATATATATATATATATATATATATATTATATATATATATATCAGTGCACATATACTGGAATATATACATATATTGACATATATTGAAACCTGCATCTATATATAAGCTTTCACGCATACATATGTTCACAAACAAATTACACGTGTCGATGTACAAATATACATACATACATGTATACATATATGCATGCCATACTTACATGCATACATACATACATACATACATACATACATACATACATACATACATATATGGGTACATGCATATAAGCATATGTACATACATTTGTTTATCATGTCGACTCGTGCCATTGTTGCGTTGTTAGTTCTTAGTTTTAATGGTTAATTACCAGTTTTGACATGGCAACCACTCCAGTTGACTTACACATACTTCTTACCCTTGAAGCCACAACTTCCAAATGCGCAATGCTTTTTTCTTTTTCTTTTTGATTTTTTACTTTTTACATTTTTAAATTCTTTTTTTTTTTTGGAAAGCTTACAATGCACAATGCATGCTGGGAAGACAAGAAGAAACTGAAAACCATTTTTGAAAATACTGTTTGTTCCTGAAAGGCAAGATCTATTATTACTGAGCTAGCATTTTGTCATTCGTTAAAAGAAATTATTGAAATAAAGTATTGCAGATGTAAAGAAATAAATAGATAAATAAACACATAAATAAATAAAGCTTTCGTTACTTTTTTTTATATTTTTTGTTTGTAATGTTCCTCTGTTGAAGGAGTGGCAACTTTTTCTGATGCTCTCTTAAAACGTGAAGCAATTTTGAAAAAATTCTTAAAGAGAAATATTTGTTTTTATTCCTTCTTTTAATTTTGCTTTACTATTTATTGCCCTCTGTTGTTGGTTGTTTTGTTCGTTTTAAAATTCACGAGTTGCGTGTGTTTGGTATCACAAGTGATATAGCTGATATAACAGATGATACACACCTTAATCATGAACAATCGACAGGTCATCAGCATGACCTCTCGATTACTAGAAATAACAAGATTTCCGCCTAACCACATCCGCCTGCCTTAATCAAGAAGGAAAACATTAAATAATATCATCCCTGATATATAAAATATACCTGATGGTTACGGATGTTACACCTTTGTTCCGATCACAAATCACATAGCTGATCCGAACCTAAACTAATCATGAATAACGGTAATAACAGCAGTAAGCACAGTTATTTTAAAATCTCCCCAAATCTAATAAGGAAAGAGGCAGAGGCGACGAGTTGGCAGAATCATTATGGTAGCGGAAGAAATACTTTGGAGTATTTCTTCTGCACTTCAATCTCGTCAAGATCAATCATGCTTTCGGTGTCAAAAAATAAAGTAGGAGTCAAAAACTGGGGTTCATGGTATCGACTAATCCCACTTTCTTCAAAAACTGCTAGCCTTGTACCTAAATCAGAATCTATTATCAAAGGGTAAGTTTACAGAATTTTGTTGTAAGGGAACAGTCGATTATATAGAGCACCGCACACGAATGAAATTTGTTTTATTGACTCTGGAAAAAGAAGTACTAAGTCGACTTAACTAAATGCAGCAACGTATTTTGCTAGACATTCTAATAATTCCTTATTTAAGCACAAGTCCTGTTATTGTTTAAAATTTTGGCACACGAACAAAACTTCCGGGGCAGAGAGTAAGTCGATTTAATCGACTCCAGTGCTCAAGTGGTAGATATTTTATCGACCCTCAAAGGATGAAAGCCAAAGTCGACCTCGGTGGAATTTAAACTCATAACGCTAAGACGGACAAAATACCGCTAAGCTAACAACTCTACCAAAACGCCGCCTTACAAGGCCAGTAATATTGAAGAGAAGTTAAATACATCGACCATCCGTACTTGGATAGTGCTTTATTTTATTGTGGAAGGACGAAAGGCAAAATAGACCAAAGCGAGATTTGAACTCAACATGTACAGAGCTCGAACAAATACAGCAAATTATTTTTCTAGATGCTCTAACGATTCTCCTCTATAATAATGATTTATTACATAAGCATAGGACCATACATTGAAGATAACGAAGAAAAAAGAAGAGTGGGAGTAGAAAAAGGAAATAAGTAGAAACTAAGTTAATAAAATATATAAATAACGTCATTTTGAATCCACCTCCTTAGAAACATATAATCATAAATTATTTCTTTGCATAGCAGGGGAAGATGATCGCATTCAATATATAAAAAGTCAATGTTTTTCAAAATAAATATACAACAGCTACTCAAAAATATCCAGAAAGAACATTCAGTGAAATATTGAAAATACCATAAAACGATAAAATAATTATTTTTAATGAAACAAAATCCTATGTACCTATATTAAAGTAAAATGGCAACAAAATTAAGTATAATTAATAGAAATCCATAAGGCATATTAAAAACCTGAAGCTAAGTTTTCCCTCTGATTGATACCAAGTGAAATTTTGCAAAGATAGGAAATGGACGAAATTGAGAGGAAACTTAATGAATCTAAGTATATTTCTAAGGAGGTTGAGTAAATCCGTATTCACTGCGTTGGCAAGATTCGGGGAACTCTATATGATCATTCAATGGATAGAAATAGCAGTTGAATCTGCGTCACTCAAATTACTCACTACCATTTAAAATGCACTTTGGCTAATACTGTCCTATATAGAGTGTTTTTTAATAAAAAAGATGGTGTGGTCGTAAATAGAACACCTTGGATAAGAGATCTATTCGATTATGTCTGACCTGGGGCTAAAAGCAAGAATACTAAAAGTAAAAAATAAAAATAACTGGTGTATCATGGGAAATCAATCCTAGGATGAAAATTGAAACTTTTCCTCAATTGAGGAATTCAGCCCAAAAATGTAATATAATTCTCGTCTGGGTGATTTACTAATAGTGGAGCTAAGTAACATCAGTGGTTATTCCTGAAAAATAAAATAAAAAGCAGACCGTATATGTGAAACATTAAGCGCAGGAAATCAACTGACCAATATCCTACTTGATTTCTGACCAATAGTTACAGTGTTATACGCTTACACCGATGGATATCTTATCATTTCAACCAAGTAATTGCATGTTATGTGTACAAAGAAAGTGTTTTAATAAATATAGAAAATCATTGTTTAGCAAAATGCTATGCCATTGATACTTTTGGTAGAATAAGTTTATTAATAGGCACAAAGTCTCAGACTTGGGAAATGTTATAATCGATGAAAATGACTTAGTATTCGACTAGTATATATGTTACTGATCCTGTAGGAAAGAACGGTAAAGTTAACCTTGATAAGAATTGAATTCAGAGCATGAAAGTACACAATTGAAAATGACAAGGCGTTTCTTCCGTAATTCAACTGTTTCTGCAAAAGTTTTAATTAATATTACCGTGTTTCATTTCAATATTACCATGCCCTCATTTCAAATGCTTCTGATAACTTGACGTTGCTTTTTCTACTTCCGGTGACAATGCAATAAGTAACAGTTAGCTCCTGGGAGTCGATCTCGATCGACTTCCATCACTATCCCCGCATTTCAAAATAGAACTGAGGATATTTTAGAAATCTATATTTCAATACTTTAACACCTATGTCAAGAATATAAAAGTAGAGAAAATACACTTATATGATCGAACAGGTCACGTTGAATATTGAATTAAATGTCTGCTATTTCAAAACTGAAGTTAGATTTCCCAGTGAGAACCTTTTATTCAAACATTAATCGAAACTTAACCATGAACTCAGCTGAGAGGGAAACATTATAATACAATATTGGTCTTTATTGGCCGGGAAGAAAGTGTGATATTGCTACAAATGTTCTTAGCCTTTAGCTTCAAGTCAGCTTTAATTGGACAGATCTATGTTCAAAAGCTTTCCAACGTCCTAAACGTGGCCATCTTGTATTTTAGTCACACATTATATATCTAAGACTACATTATTCAATGTATCCTGCCTTTTCCTTTTTATCAAGATGGTGAATTCCATCTAGCGTTTCTCTATCCAGCCACCTTTACGTCTCCTAAATCCAATGTGTACTCACTTAAGACGGTAATATTTAACATTGGGGGAGAATTGACTGTTAATTCACGCAATGCAGTAAAAGAGATCCCTTTTTGTCGAAAAAAGTAATATTTTGCCTGAAAAATAAAAATAAGATGTTGTAAAAGGAGATTTTGTGTCGAATTGGCTGCAGAGAGTCGACCTGATAAGTGTATGACTTAAGCTATGCTACTAACTAAAAATTATAATGTATTCAGAGCAAAGTTTTGAATAATAAATCGATCCATTTACCTCATAGCGGATGAAAACAAAGTGAGAGAGGTATACTACTTTCTGTAATATTTGTTATTATGAAACATCAAGTGAGCATACGTAATCATGATCATCTTTGTTTTTTCTTATTCTCAATATGTTTAGGATTACCTTATGCAGTTTGTCCTGCTTCCTCAACAGGCCGAGTGCTCCGTATGGAAGTCCACTAACTAACTCGTGATCTTTCAATTAAGTTTTTATTTTGGTGCAAGATTTACACAAGAGGGCACGTTAGATTAAATCGACTCGACATATTATTGGTACTATTTTATTCAGGGCTGATAACCAAAATTAACCTTGGTTAGAGCTGATTTGAAATAGAAAATAGCGTAACTCAATATCCCGAGGTATTTTTTTTTGGCCCTCCAGAATTTCTTCTACTAATCACCCTTTCTCTCTTTAAATATCGGTTTCTCACATTGTCATAGAATAACAAATTTGCAGGTTGTTTGATTTGACTTTATACCAGATACACGTAGTATCTTGAAAGGCAACGTTGACACTAATAAAATTTGCATTCAGTGTGTAGAAATGATGTCAAAGGTTACGCTACATTTCGACCTCCCTAAAAATATGAACTTAGGAGGAATAGTAGAACACTTGACTATATTATCTACAACAGATATATTCCACCACCTTTTATGTTCAAATTATACAAGAAAATTCCCTAAAGAGATGATAAGTAGCAGCAGGGTAGGTAGACTGTATCTATTGACCACACCTTTTCTAAGGAAAAATTTCTATATTTGCAGAAGAGAGACAGAATTAATATTGAATTTATACTATCACAAACCGAGCCTGTGATTCAGTTCTTAGTTCTGATCAATGCAAGTTCACTTTACTTCTGCTGTAAATACTCTTGCTAAAAAGAATAAAATTCTATTTCTATCCTCTCTTTAAAAATATATGATATTTTTGCCAAGACATAAAGAAACGGATAGATCAAATATATAGCGGTAAAAAGAAACTGAGACAGTAACGTCGGACTAACGAAGTACGGTATTTAGATTCGCTCTTCTACTTTGTGAGCTGAAAACATTCCGGAATTGACTTTGTCTTTTTTCATCTCTTACCATTTGATAAATAAATAGCAATAATGTACTGGAATCGATAAAATCTACAATGTTCTTCCTTTAAAATATCGCTTTGTGTCTGAAAGAAAAACATTTGTAATTTCAAATTTAGATTAAACTTACTTTACTCAATTTCACTATACTGTGTAGCTAAGGATTGATAATACATCGTTTACATGAGATATTTTGGCCAAATTTAAGATAAGCAAATGTTTATTTTATTTTTTCGACAACTATTTATCTATGAATCTATTTGTTTTTGGTTTGTTTTAACTTTTTTTTATAACGCAGGGTAATATTTTTATTTTATGTTAAATATCTTTGTTGTTAGAATTTTATTATAAGATCTAACAAATAATTTCCTCCAAAGACTCAAAAAACATAATAACTTTAGACAATTTCTAACATAAAAATACAACTTTCTTCATGGAAACAAAGTTTGAATTTAATCAATAAATCTATTTTAACATCTAACTACATTCAGATAATTTCATATATTTGCAACTGAGGTTGAAAAAAGGGTTTCTAATTTTTCTTTCTTCGTGTCACTGAATTTCTCCTGGAATCTTATGTCATTCTGTTTGCTTCAGATTTAACAATAGGAAAGCTTAGAGTTTCATTATAAAATATATATCAATTATGGGGCAAAGAGTTATGTCTAGCACGTTTGATTGATTTTTAATCTGCAAATGTTTGTATTACAATCAGCAGGTGTATTTTATTTTCAGATACTAGAGATGATATATATATTTGTAGATGTTTGTGTATGCGTATGTGTGTATGCGTGAGTTGAATGTAAGACCAGGAGAAGAAAGTAAGGAGCTAGACTGAGTCCTTTCAGATTTACCTCTTATACCTATACGCACTGAGTTCAATTTCCACTTTAGATCAATTCAGCCGTAGGTACGGACTTACTAACTATTCAGTTCAATCACAGTGTACAAATTCTTCTACAGCCTGGGGATGAAAGGAAAACGGGTATCATAACGACAAGCTAACTTTTCGTTGATTTAGTAAGTCAGTTAAGAGCCTCTTCGGTTATGAATGACCATGGGATTGCACCTAGAAAGTTTACCTCCAAGGTGTTTATGGAAGACCAACAGTAGCACATACATACCAGCTTCCCCTCTCCTTGCCACCGGTGTTATCCAAGGGAACGGGAAACGCCGGTACAGTTTGGCACTAGTAACGTTGCAACTCATTTCTACAGCTGAGTGAACTGGGGGAACATGAGATAAAGTGTCTTGCTCAAGAATTCAACATACAGCCCGGTCCCGGAAACGAACTTCTTACTTCATGACTGGGAGCCCGACGCTCTAATCACTGAGCCATGCACCTTCGATATAAGAAGACAGCATATTTATATCATACTCTTGTGACATTGTAGGTTTGAAAGCTACTGCTTCTCCGGAAATATATGAAATTCGCCCCATGATATAGCTAAAATTTCTTTTTTACTAATACGCTACTACATGATGAAGATTCCTTAAATATTTCAAAGAGAAGCCTCAGGCATGTTTTATTCCACAGGAAAAATAGAACAAATTAAGAAAAGACACTAAATGAATATTTCAAAATGTGAAACAAGAATCTTTCGTTTTTCACAAGTAGTATTGTACACTGAAAACAAACGTGAAACCATTATACCAGACATGAATGAAATGTTGTGACATTATAGCCAAAACACAATATGCACATATTTTCGCACGAATACCGCTTCAACGCCAGTGAGAAAGCCACTGTCATCGTTTAATCAGCTAGAAATATTGAACATCTCTCACTCATGTGATACTCTAACGTCTTTTAAAAATAATAATATACTCCTCGCTAAACTATTTGAAAAAGAAAAACAACGAGATTATCGCATTTAGAACACTTTCGACCGTGGATTTATTCATGAATGAATGAATAACAATTTCAGTAAATATTCATCCAAATCAACCTCACGATACAAATGTGTGAACAAGATGAATGAGAGTGTTAGATGTTATAGACTCATTAGCAAGCAGAGGATAAGAAAAGGATACCTACGAAAGAATAAAAACAAAATATTTATTTGGACTCTCAGCATACACGCACATCATACACAAAACAAAGTTTCAGTGTTTATCTTGATTTCTAACTTTATTTGAAAAATTAGTAAGAACTC
Source organism: Octopus sinensis (assembly GCF_006345805.1). Classification (NCBI taxonomy): domain Eukaryota; kingdom Metazoa; phylum Mollusca; class Cephalopoda; order Octopoda; family Octopodidae; genus Octopus; species Octopus sinensis. The sequence continues at coordinate 122,642,997 of NC_042998.1, read as the reverse complement.
GGATATTGCTCAGTATTATTGAAAATTTTAGCATCCATAATTATGTAGACGATTATATTTCCCGCGCGGTTGGGACTTTAATCTGTTATAACATCATGCAGGTACCATATTATAACACTGAAACAACATCTTTAGTAGAGAAGAGTTCAACAATATCTCGCATAAGTACATGGACGTTTTAACATTTTAAGCAAAGTTAACGAACTCGAGGAACAACATGAAAATTAAGACTTACTTCTCTTCAGGGAGTATTCAGGGAGTATAACAACAACGAAAACAAAAATAGATCACAGACCAGTTTACTGGGAAGACGGTACACAATTACTAGAGACAAAATTCACAGTCATGGATGGGGTATATTTCATGAAGAGCTTGGCGTATACAATTCAATGAAACAATATGATAGTAAACCAATAAAGACTATGTAACTTCTATTAGAAAAGATAACAATCATTGACTGACTAGAAATGTAGACTTTGTAAACTGAGGACATTAACCTCATCATTCTTAACTGCTTGAGAACGCCCTAGAGATACTGTCTTCCCATGAAACACTATGATATATACATAGCAATCTACAATAAATTAGGAAAATAAGAATCTAACAACTAATGAAGATAAAAGCTTCGGAACTGATTGGCAAAATAAATACTGAATAAAAACTAGAAATAAAACCAACAATGAAATTAAAACGCAACTACTTACGTTAATTTAGTCTATCGAGGAAATGCAGATGAAATACTTGTAAAATATCTTAGGACCACCGGTGAACTGGTGAGAAGTTTACACATACAGAAACAAACATATAAGTTCGGCTTTAAGCCTATTAAAGCTAAGTACTAATACACGCACAAGAGCATAAGTTTTAGCAAAGGGTATAATCTATTCCGATATCCTCATACTTGACTGGTACTTACCTCATAGACATCAGAAGGATGAGAAACGTCAACCTCGATGGGATATGAATTTAGAATATATAAGAGCGTCGCTAAAACGTCACAATAAATTTTGTTCGTCGTGCTATTGATTCTAAAACGTATTGTCTCTCTATATAGTGATTTATATTGTATGGAGAATGGTAGATAACAAGTTGGAGCTTCGGGCAAAATGCCTGATAATATTTAATTCTGGCCCTTTACGTACTGATTTCAAATCTAGCCGCAATCAAATTTGCAATTAATTTCAGGGTCAATAAAATATATAACTACTGAAGTACCACATTTTGATTTGATCGACTGTATCCATTTCAAAATGTGTGGCCTGAGACAATGCTAGGTATAAATAAGCTAACGATCCGTATTCATAAGCTGAACATGAATTCACAAGGGAGTTGGCAACACAACATATGCTAAATATAATCATGATACCAGGAACAAAGGTCTTCATATATATATCGGGTGTACAGACAATTTTGTCCAACATCCAAACCTATCTTTTGCCTCTCTCGCTACACTTTTAATTGGCGATCCAAATTTACACCATATCTATCACTCAACCTCAATATTTGGTCATCATTTTTGATTTAAAATACAAAATACCCGAGCATCAAATCGTTATATGCTACACTCCTGAGGGCAAGTTAAGTTTAACATCTTCCGAACTTTATAGTGAGTGGCTGTTAGCCAAGTAACCCATTACAAGTTTTCTCAGATTCCGAATTTTCCCCTTATATTTTTAAAACAATACCTTTAGCGCTAGATAATGAAGGGCATTTTCATGGCTATTATCGGAAACAGTATAAGCAACCCGTGGTAAAAATTTCGATAACTCAAAGAAACGGTCGTTTAATTTCGGCCGCTCACCATAGAAAATATGTCTATGTGAGTATGTGTGTGTGTGTATACGCACAGTATATATGTCTACATATATGGTGTACCTATGTATATGTATGTATATATATATATATATATTATATATATATATATATATATATATATATATATATATATATATATATAGACACATGTATGTATGTATGTATGTATGTATGTATGTATGTATGTATGTATGTATGTATGTATGTATGTATGTATGTATGTATGTATGTATGTATGTATGTATGTATGTAATTATGTATGTATGTAGCAATGAGTTTTTGTGCCTATGTGTCTACGTTGTTCATCGAATATCAGAATGTTTGATTTTTCATTTTGCTTGAATTTTGCATTATTTTTTTTATTTTTCTTTACTATTTTTCATTTTGTTATTACATTTTTTTGTTTCCAGGTTATGTTTAATTAATATGTTTGATTTTTATCAGAAGTTAAATCAGACAGAAATGAATTGGAAAAAAAAAATTATGAATTGTACAAATAAATAAGAAAATAAATAAGAAAATTAAAGAACTTTGCAAATATAACATCGAAAGTAATGTGAACTTACATACATACATGCATACATAAATATACATACACAGACACATACACATATGCACACAACCTATACATATACACATAGCGTACAAAAATACTCGTACGCATAGACGTTTACGCACATTACCCACGCTGATATATTTAAACTCTTTCACACTTAGACATCTTTTTTTACCTTCATTTCATAATCTTCCATACCTTCTGGCCTCGTGTCGACGTATCCTTCCTTGTTCCTTCACTTTCTACATCACTACATCGTCAATTTATATTTTTTTAATTTGAATATCAATCTACTTGTTTTCCAGTCGTCTGCAATGAAATATATATATATATATACATATATATATATATGTATATTTATATATATACATACATATATACATATATATATACATATTTATACATATATATACATATTTGCCTGTATATACGTGCGTGTGTGTGTGTATGTATGTATATATATACACATACATATATATATATATAAATGTGTGCCTGTGTGTACGTATTATGTGGGTATATTTATGCGTGTGATGATAAATATGTGCTGTACGAGAGGGTTATTTGAAGGAAAAAACAGTATTGGATATATCAACATATCTTGAAACGAATATCTGAGATGTAAATCAACTATTTTG
>NC_042998.1:122629988-122634988 GCF_006345805.1 Octopus sinensis | reverse complement strand
ACATATAATAATAAATGTATTATTATACTTACAATATAATAATAAAAGTATACACTTATACCTGCTCCAGCCAAATGGCTGGAGACTAATGCATATCAACATTTAGGAGGCACATTTGAGCGTTTATATAATCGCCCACACGAATTATACATCTTGAAGAGTCTAAGTTTTTACTATTATTTAGAGATACCGAATGGTTAATGTAACATTTTTATTAACCGGATGAGAACGAGTTGCGTTTATGACTTTTATAAACTTGCCAGTCTGGTGAGGTCGATGCAAATGATATTCCATATGAATTTGTGTATGATGACACATTTATAAATAAAGATATAAATTGCTTGAAGATATAAATTCCAGATGGCTTTAATTCTGTGGCTGAAATTTTCAGCAGTTTTTTATTGCATGGATTTGGAAATAATGGATGAACTGTAGTATAGATGATTAGAGAAATATGATGTGTACGATAGGTGGGCTACAGAAGAAATGGTACACCATTTATTTGTTCAGAAGAGCGAACTGAAATCTTTGAAGTAGAGTGGTAAGAAAGGACATATCTGTGAGGTTGTAGCGTGATGGTGGTTGAGTTTTCGCTTTTTTAAATGTGAGACTGTATTTGTATGTACCAGATGCACTATCACAGAAATCAGAGAAGTGATTTAATTTTGCTTCAATTTTGTGAAAGATGAGCAACTAGTGTTAGAATTGTTTCCTTCTTTTCTGCAACATACGAAGTGATATCAAAGTTCCTGGACTAGTTATGCAGCACACCAACGATTGTGTGTGCAGTGAGAGGTTGGACTGACTTTTATGAGGCAGTGTGCCGAGTGACATCTCTGTGTTTACTTCGCACGTTGTAAAATTTGTATTTTTGTCTGATCACGAGTATGTTGTAGTCAGATTTTGTCATGGACAGGAACAAAGAGCCAACATGATACTTTGCGTTAAACTTGGGAAGTCTGCTACAGAGACATTCAGCATGCTTCAACAAGCTTATGGCGATGAGGCAATGGGTCCTCAGGGACAGACCGTGTGTCGAGAGTTCTACTGCAACGCTTTGAAGCGTTTGAGTGGGGAACATTCGGCGAAAGCGACCGGATCTGTGGTGGGCAAGGTATTGGATTCTTCACCAAGCTCTCCTCACTCGTGATTTTTTTTTACCAAAAACAACATAGTATTGCTTCCGTATCCACCCCATTCGCCAGATCTAGCATCTGCGGAGTTCTATCTCTTCCCCAAGATTAAAATGCAACTCAAAGGTCGCCGTTGTCGAGATACAGAGCGACTCGCAGAAGGTCCTCGATTCGCTTACGGAAAACGACTTCCAGGCTAGATTCCAAAATTCTATTGCTTCACAAGGTGACTGTTTCGAAGGAGATGATGCTAAAACTTAGATAAATAAGTTATTTCCATTAAATATAACTAGTCCTCAAAACTTCTGATACCACAGAAAGTGAAACCGTGATGAATAATCAAAGGTGACCCGGGAGTTCTTGGATGCTTTTCGTAACCACGATTATTCGTGTGGGTTTACTAGAGTTTTACTAGGGTTCCCTTAGTCTATTCTTATTAACTACAACTATGGCGGTTTCATTTACTGACAACGCTCAGCAATATTTGCACATAGTAGTATGTAAGCAATTGACAACCGATGCTGGTGTGTGTACGTCCCCGTAACTTAGCGGTTCGGCAAAAGAGATGGATAGAATAAGTACTAGGCTTACAAAGAATGTCCTGGGGTCGATTTGCTCGAGTCAAGGCGGTGCTCCTGCATGGCGCAGCCATATGACTGAAACAAATAAAAGAATACCAACACCAACACGCACACACAAACATACACACATACATATATCCATACATAAAACACATATAGAAAGACGTACACACACACAAGTACATATATATAAAACACATATAGTGTGACATACACACACACACACACATACACACTCACAAATGTAGGGACGTACACATAAACACGCAAAGAAACATACATATACTCGTAATCATTCACATATATCCGTACATATATACACACACATAGACATGTGTGTACAAAAAAGAGCAGATGAGAGGAAGAAGAATTAGATAGATCAAGAATAAAGAAATGGAATTTTTTGGTGAGCTCATATATTATGTAAAATTCGTTCTGTCTGTCTGTGTGTGTGTGTCTTCTAGGATCTCGGTCATCCTCCATCCGATTGCGATCAAATTTGATATGTACATATCGACGGTACCAGGGCGTGTATAGGTATTGAAAAAATTACAAAATCGATTCCAGGTGAGAATGCGATCGATAAAGCCGTGGGAACGTGCATTTGTACGCGCAAGTTCGGTTGCATATTTGCGTGAATAAAATCGTTTTTCTTTGGAATAGAAAAAAATCTATCTTTATTTCCTCTTTTGCTGGTGTCTCAAATTTAGGTTAAATCAGTGTTTCTCAAAGGGGAGGCCTATAAGACGGTCGGACAAGTTGTTTTGAGAAAATTTGGTTTAAATGTTTGACAACTCAGCACCGTCCATTGGACGTTTTGCTCGTTTTAGTATGAAAGGGTTCTATAAAGCCCAGTTAATGACAAACGTATCTCCCAGCAAGTCTATTTGCCAATATGGTCACAAACTGAATACACATGTATTCAGTTTTCACACAATGTTCATACATATATATACACAAATACACACGCACTCACACACATATATACATATACACACACACAAACACACACGCATACACATTCACACAATATGTCTAATCTTTTTACTTGTTTACAGTGGCCATGCTGGGGCACAATCTTGAAAGATTTTTAGTAGAATTAATGGACCCCCAGTACATTTTTAAGCCTATTCTATCGATCTCTTTTGCCGAACCGCTGATAGCTAGCTAGCTAGCTAGCTAGATAGATGGATAGATAGATAGATAGATAGATAGATAGATAGATAGATAGATAGATAGATAGATAGATAGATAGATTTTTATACACGAGTTCTTCTAACACCAATGTAAACTTCCTTTAATCAAGTCATCCTTGGCTTGAAGTGTAGCTTGGGGTCTACCCGACGTCTGGATAATTTCCTGTTTCCGAGGTTCCGCTAGCTATGAAACATACGTAACTTGAATTTTATCGACTCCATTCTCAAATGTTTTTATGTTTATTCGCAAATACATCAACCCTGTTGCTAAACGTGAACTATAAAATTAACTTTTTTCAGCTTTGATATTGAAAAATTTCACAACCTTCTACGGCAAGAAACCACTATTGTTCATGAAAGCTATTGTTTATATCTTCTACAGATTGCTTGAAACTTACTAATTTCCTACACCTTGACCTTTGGTACCTTTATATATATATATAAAGATTCAATTGAATTAGGCATTTAAGTTGAGGCACCAAGTCAGTTACGTATGGTCCCCGCAGCTCGATGTTAGTTGAATAAAAAGCAAATAAGTAACAAGGATGTCCAGTATCAGTGCATTACGGCCGTTTCAAGCGGCTCCATTTGTATAAATATAAATATATATATATATATATATATATATATATATATATATATATTATATATATATATATATATATATATATTGTATGATATGGTACGCTCGGATACGATATGATACGGTATGATATGTATGAAAAGATGTTTCTTAACAGTACAGTTTACTGTATTTTAACGCCGAGTCTCCATTTTTACTATAAATGTTGTCGTTTCTGTCAGTGGTAGCGCAAAATTCGGAAAAGACGATGATGAACGCATCGTTATCTTAATCTCTATGTTTCACATGTGTAATAACTTAGCGTACATCTTGCAAGCTTTAGTAAACACCAGGAAATGAAATGTTTGTTGATTTCTATAGAGGAAAAGATCTACTAAGCTAGATACAGACGAGTGAGATGATGTGTGTCTGTGGGGAGACGAAATTACGCCGATAAACACTAATGTCTGACAGTCTGCTGAAGTATTTTGGAGCACTCGATTTCACACAAATTCTCTTAGAAGAATATTATCGGAGACTAATTTGGACAGCGGGCGCTGTTCTACGTTTTCATGTGTACACGAAATAGTTGTCAATTATGTAGACATAGTTATTTTTATTTCTATTGTTTCAATTGCTTATAATGTGTGTGTGTATACATATATATATATGTGGAGTGTATGTACATATATAATGCATGCATTCTTTTATTCTTTTACTTGTTTCAGTGATTTGACTGCGGCCATGCTGGAGCACCCCCCCCCCCGGACTTATTCTTTGTAAGCGTAGTACTTGTTCTATCAGTTTCTTTTTCCGAACCGCTAGATTACGGGGACGTAAACACGCCAACATCGATGGTCAAGCGATGATGTAGGGACAAAGACACACAAATATATTCATATATATATATATATACTTTATTTAAAAGCAGCAGAAATTCAACAAAAGCTGTTACTCGGAGTTTCACGTTCCCGTTCGTCGGACAGTTTTGTTAAAATAGAACTGATATATATATATATATATATATATATATATATATAGTTAGGTACAAAAAATTCAGGGTGGATACTTGATAACTGTAAGCACCTGTATATGCCAGCTAGTGGTGTAGGTGATAGGATATATTTATCAAAAGAAAAACAGGATGCAAAGGGTTTTGCGGTACATATGTTTCTGGCTTTATTGAACAATTTATATCAATGCATAATTGATATAACATGTAGGTCAACAGCCTTCTTCAGCCGCGTACAATTACCACACCAAAGACATATATTACATTATAGCAGGTTTGAGAAAAAGTTTGGGAAAAAAACGAGTTTCATTGGGAAGGTAAATCCTCATAGTTGTATTTGGCATAGCGAGACACCAAAAGAAAAGGGTATGGACGCTTTGTTTTTGTTTTGGTATCCCGCTATGCCGTATACGACTATGAGGATTTACCTTCCCAATGAAACTCGTTTTTTTCCCAAACTTTTTCTCAAACCTGCTATAATGTAATATATGTCTTTGGTGTGGTAATTGTACGCGG
>NC_042998.1:122562488-122624988 GCF_006345805.1 Octopus sinensis | reverse complement strand
TTTTATCTCAGTAGATGACCACAGTATCTTGTTTTGGCTACACGCGGGTGGGAAGGGGCTGGTGACACAATCTTTTCATTCACGCATTGAATTTAGTGATACTAGTTGCGGATTCTAGCTCGCTCTGATACTGAGTTGAGTTGGTGCCTTCTAGTATCTCAAAATTCAATATATAATCATTTATGATTATAGTATTCTACGCTGAAGAGAAAAGAAGTTTTGGTAAGATAGAATTATTTAATATTTAATTCTTATCCTTCCTTTCCTAAAAACTTGATTTCGAAACGTACGTCCGTAGATAACGTAAAATTGTATGATAGATTGCCGTCAATTCATTCTCTCTTACCTGTTTGTGTCTGCCTTCCAATTGCTGTTTTTACTGAGATCTCCCTTTTTAGTAGAAGAAATAGCTATAACTCTTTGACTGCTATTTCTAAATTCGGTATGTGGTAAGGCAATTCGTTGCTAAACCCTTTATTGCTTAGTATTACTTAAATTCTCCTCGAATGAGGCTTTTACATGCCGAAGACTACTTGTGTAATTGATAATTATTCCAAATTAATTAATTTCACCCTTCATTATTACGGATAACCATATTTTATCTCAGTAGATGACCACAGTATTTGTTTTGGCTACACGCGGGTGGGAAGGGGCTGGTGACACAATCTTTTCATTCACGCATTGAATTTAGTGATACTAGTTGCGGATTCTAGCTCGCTCTGATACTGAGTTGAGTTGGTGCCTTCTAGTATCTCAAAATTCAATATATAATCATTTATGATTATAGTATTCTACGCTGAAGAGAAAAGAAATTTTGGTAAGATAGAATTATTTAATATTTAATTCTTATCCTTTCCTAAAAACTTGATTTCGAAACGTACGTCCGTAGATAACATAAAATTGTATGATAGATTGCCGTCAATTCATTCTCTCTTACCTGTTTGTGTCTGCCTTCCAATTGCTGTTTTTACTGAGATCTCCCTTTTTAGTAGAAGAAATAGCTATAACTCTTTGACTGCTATTTCTAAATTCGGTATGTGGTAAGGCAATTCGTTGCTAAACCCTTTATTGCTTAGTATTACTTAAATTCTCCTCGAATGAGGCTTTTACATGCCGAAGACTACTTGGTGTAATTGATAATTATTCCAAATTAATTAATTTCACCCTTCATTATTACGGATAACCATATTTTATCTCAGTAGATGACCACAGCATCTTGTTTTGGCTACACGCGGGTGGGAAGGGGCTGGTGACACAATCTTTTCATTCACGCATTGAATTTAGTGATACTAGTTGCGGATTCTAGCTCGCTCTGATACTGAGTTGAGTTGGTGCCTTCTAGTATCTCAAAATTCAATATATAATCATTTATGATTATAGTATTCTACGCTGAAGAGAAAAGAAGTTTTGGTAAGATAGAATTATTTAATATTTAATTCTTATCCTTTCCTAAAAACTTGATTTCGAAACGTACGTCCGTAGATAACATAAAATTGTATGATAGATTGCCGTCAATTCATTCTCTCTTACTGTTTGTGTCTGCCTTCCAATTGCTGTTTTTACTGAGATCTCCCTTTTTAGTAGAAGAAATAGCTATAACTCTTTGACTGCTATTTCTAAATTCGGTATGTGGTAAGGCAATTCGTTGCTAAACCCTTTATTGCTTAGTATTACTTAAATTCTCCTCGAATGAGGCTTTTACATGCCGAAGACTACTTGGTGTAATTGATAATTATTCCAAATTAATTAATTTCACCCTTCATTATACGGATAACCATATTTTATCTCAGTAGATGACCACAGCATCTTGTTTTGGCTACACGCGGGTGGGAAGGGGCTGGTGACACAATCTTTTCATTCACGCATTGATTTAGTGATACTAGTTGCGGATTCTAGCTCGCTCTGATACTGAGTTGAGTTGGTGCCTTCTAGTATCTCAAAATTCATATATAATCATTTATGATATAGTATTCTACGCTGAAGAGAAAAGAAGTTTTGGTAAGATAGAATTATTTAATATTTAATTCTTATCCTTTCCTAAAAACTTGATTTCGAAACGTACGTCCGTAGATAACTTAAAATTGTATGATAGATTGCCGTCAATTCATTCTCTCTTACCTGTTTGTGTCTGCCTTCCAATTGCTGTTTTTACTGAGATCTCCCTTTTTAGTAGAAGAAATAGCTATAACTCTTTGACTGCTATTTCTAAATTCGGTATGTGGTAAGGCAATTCGTTGCTAAACCCTTTATTGCTTAGTATTACTTAAATTCTCCTCGAATGAGGCTTTTACATGCCGAAGACTACTTGGTGTAATTGATAATTATTCCAAATTAATTAATTTCACCCTTAATTATTACGGATAACCATATTTTATCTCAGTAGATGACCACAGTATCTTGTTTTGGCTACACGCGGGTGGGAAGGGGCTGGTGACACAATCTTTTCATTCACGCATTGAATTAGTGATACTAGTTGCGGATTCTAGCTCGCTCTGATACTGAGTTGAGTTGGTGCCTTCTAGTATCTCAAAATTCAATATATAATCATTTATGATTATAGTATTCTACGCTGAAGAGAAAAGAAGTTTTGGTAAGATAGAATTATTTAATATTTAATTCTTATCCTTTCCTAAAAACTTGATTTCGAAACGTACGTCCGTAGATAACTTAAAATTGTATGATAGATTGCCGTCAATTCATTCTCTCTTACCTGTTGTGTCTGCTTCCAATTGCTGTTTTTACTGAGATCTCCCTTTTTAGTAGAAGAAATGCTATAACTCTTTGACTGCTATTTCTAAATTCGGTATGTGGTAAGGCAATTCGTTGCTAAACCCTTTATTGCTTAGTATATATATATATTATATATATATATATAATATATATATATATATATATATATATTATATATATATATATATATATATATAATATATATATATATATATATATATATTCACATACTGTTGTATGTCGGGATAGTCATTTTTGTTCTTCACTCGTTTATTATTGTTGTTTTTTTAATTTTAAGTCATGTCCGTTGTCCGGAAATCTTTCGTCACATATCTGTGACCACTTCAGCGACACTTTTCGTTTTCGTGTGTACTCTTGCTCCATTTACTCCAAACTGTCGTTGTTTCTACCTTACTCTATGGTTGTGAAATATGGATTTGTACCGACGAGATATTCGATAACTAGAAAGTTACCATCAACAAAATTTGCCTTCAGTTACGAAAATCGAATGGAATTGCTATGTCAACAACATTGCAGTTCTTCACGAGTACAACGCCAAAAGCACTGCCATCAAATATCGCTTCAGAAAAGAACACTAGGCTGCCACTTCAGATCTTCCACAGAGAACTCATTACCAGTAAGATATCATGCGGGTATCTCATGCGACGCAACAAAGACAAACTGAAACAGAAGATGAAAAGCACCAATATTGACTCTAAATTATGGGAGTATCACGCAGATAACAGAACAGCGTGGTGTCACATCATTACGACTGGTGTCTAACATTTTGGAAAACATTGTCGAAGAAATGAAGATAAACGGTTACGAAGAAACACCTACCAACCCCAACCAAGGCCTCTACCGGCCATCAATTGAGACTTCACGCCCAAATCGGTCTTATCGGGTATCAAAGAGAAAGTACATAAAGGAGAAAGTACAAATAAAGGAATACTCGGAAACGAGTAGGAGGCGACGACGACGATAATCACACGCACACACACGTATGCAGACATATATGTATATATATGTATACACACACATATATATGTATATGTGCATATGTATGCATGTATGCATTTATGCATGTATGCATTTATGCATGTATGCATTTATGCATTAATGCGTATATACGTGTGTATGTGAATACGTAGAAGTGAGGAAATATTCATTCTTACATATACATGTGTGTGTGTGTGTGTGTGTGTGTGTGTTTGAGAATGTACTACAGTTTCTCACGATACTTCCGCGATCTGCGATAGCCGACTTCGAACTCTTGTCTTGCAATGGTGTATGAAGTAATAATTTCCCACGTGCTGTGTATTAACTTAGTTTCACTGTTCGCTTACTTCTGTGATCTTTTTTTAAAAAGGTTGTTTCTTTGCATCATTCAAAGAAAATAACTATGTATTTTGTTTTATTTTGTTTTTGCGCTTTTTTTGCTGTTGTTTTTTTATAGTTTTTACCAGGATTATATTAATAGTAAAAATTATAGAGGATAAGCATTCATTTTCCGGGAGAATGAATAGTATCCTATACCAACGTGTCTGTATTTGATGTCATGATGTATCACAAGGCTAAGTTCTACACTCAGAAAATATTTCTCACACAATAACATCACATCAAAAGCATGCTTCCTTAGACGTTGTCCAATCAGATCAGTGAATGGCTCGGCACACAACGTTCGACGAGGCGTGTGTCTGAAAATAAGCGCATGGCAACATCTATACAGTTTCTCTGAACAGTCATAGCGAATAACAACGCCGCTACACAAACATCACATTTGATGAGCAGTTTTAAAATCCGAAAGCGTTCGTGATTTAATATCATTTCCCCCAATACTGTTCAGTCTGCGGGTATTTAATTAAGCACTTTATTTTACATTAAGTGATCCCTACCCCTAACAATCAACCGATTACTTTCTCTGCATATGTGTGTCTAAATTTCTCTTTCTCCACTTATCTAGCCAACCACTTATATAAAGCTAAACACATCTCTATGTCAGGGTCAGATCTACCACTAGGCGAACTAGGCGACTGCCGAGGGCGGCAACATCTGAGGTCGACAAAATCTTGGGATGTCTTGGGAGGTGCTGGCTTAGGAAAGAGAGCATAAGAACTTTATAATTATAAAGTGATAATTTTGTTATCTATATATATAAAACACAGGATGTGTCTGTGTGTTTGTCATGTCGTTATAACTCGAGATCCACCCAACCGATTTTAATGAAATTTTACACATATATTACATAGAGTACATGGAGTGTCTTGGACCATAAACATTTTCAACTTCTTGCCTAATGCAGGCCCAGGAGCAGATAAACCGTATTTTTAAGCATTTTCGTAGCGTTAAGGCCTGTAACTTGAAGAGTATCCAGTCGTTTTCCTCCAAATTTGCAGCAAACACTAATCTCGAATTACTGTTGACTAAAAAACTTTCCGACGCCGACAATGGGGGAATAATCAGATTTGAATATACTGCATTGGGTTTTATCTTTGTTTTAGGCCATTTTCCGACAATAAAATATTGACACTACTTATGCATTATAAGTAGCGTATAATATTTCATGAAAACTTTTTTTGTCCAGTTTCGCAGACGAAATGAGAAGAACGTTCAAATTTTTGTCGGCGCCCTGTTGATGCTTCATGTTACCATCCTGCGCAACACTGGGCCATGTGCGCGTGTGCGCCTGGGTAAAGGCACAACAAACCCATTCAACCATTCTCCAGAAGTGCTCTGTTGATATTTCATGTTTCCAATCCTGAGCAACGCTGCATGGCCCGGCAGCATGTCTGCTTTCTGTGTCATCCATATTTGAACTATATAATGCTAAATTTTCATACAAAGAAACAAACTGCTGTTGTGACTCACAGCCATTTGAGTTTCACCGCGTGACCACTTCCAGAAGCTACGCTCACCACCTGAAATTAGTCCCTCTGTGTTCCCTCCCCCGTTTAGTCGGACGGGTAAATACAGGGTGTCCTGGAATTAGTGATGATTTGAGTGAAATCGGATGCATTTTTTTTTAAACTCACTATTATTCATGTTTATCATGTTTAATATGTGTTAATATGTATAAATTTTGAATTTTGTTTATAATTTTATTTTCATTCCTGTTGGACCCGCTCTTATTTGTTCACGGCAGCTTTTTTTCAATTTGGCAGCAGCCATTTTCTTTACCCCCATCCTCCAGATTGAGAAACCGTTTCAATGAGCTTGAAGAACACATTCAGTTAGCAGTGCAGGAGCTAGCTCCTGAAATGCTTCAAAATGTGTTTCACAACGCTAAGGTCAGATTCAAAGTATGCAGGGATACAGACATGTTGAAACTTTTCAATAAAAGTTTGACGTAAGATTCATATATCTATTTGTTTTGGTAATAAACATAAAATTCTGTCAGTTTTTTTTTTTAATTTGCTCAATTTCATTGAAACAGTAAATTTTGGAACACCCTGTGTGCTGTAGCGCTCTTAGTTGTTGCGCTGCTCGAGTGAATGTTAAAATCAAAAGTCTTCTCACCGTAAACATACCCATTTTTTTTTGTTGAGCCCATTGTATCAAGGAGTATATTATCCAAAATGTATCTCTTCTTTATAGGCGTGGTTGTTTGATTGAGAAGTTTGATTTCCAACCATGTCACCTTGCTTTCCAAACATGTCCCACTGTGTGGCACGTTCGGCAATTCTCTTCATTACAGTTCCGTGCCGACCAAAGCCTTTTGTATTATATAATTGTCATTACTGTAATAATACATAAAATAACACATACAACCTCACTTATTATCATATAATAAACAAACAGAAATTCGTGTATGAAATTGATCTTTTTTTACTTCAATTATTACATGTTTTTTTTCTTATAAAATACGCACGTATATGAGGTGTAAATCTATATATATAACAACACGTTGAATGTGGCTCACGAGAAAGAATAAAAGTAATTACCCGATCAATGACGGGTATTACTGCTAGTTATAATTTTTTTTAAATCACTTATCAAATCATCAGCCCTTAGTAAGTAAAGTTCACTTACAGAAAATGGTTCAGATAATTGGAAAAATATTACAGCACTCCTCTCTTCTCGTGAAAAATATTAATGGTCATTTAGAAAACTTTCAAAGATGGAAAGAACTTGAAATACGACTGAAAACACAAAAAACAATTGATAAAACAAAATTACGAGAGCTGAAGCACAAAGAATACTGGCACCTAGTATTAATAAGATTAGTTTCTTTAGTAAGAGTTTTGGGTGAATAAAATCTGCCCTTTCGTGAAAGTAATGAAAGGTTATGCAATTCAAATAACGGGAACTTCTTAAAATTTGTGGAGTATCTGGCAGAGTTTGGTCCAATTATGAAAGAGCATCTGCATAAAGTAAGGAATCATGAGACATTTGTGCATTATCTTGCTAAAGGTATTCAAAATGAGTTAATTCAACTCACTGCATCAGTTACTTAAAAGAAAATGATAGAAGTTATCCAGGCTGCAAAATATTTCTCCATTATTTTAGATTGCACATCTGATGTAAGCCATGTAGAACAAATGACAAACTTGGGTAAAAACTATGAAGAAATGGCAGGTTATATCCACACAGGAAAATCGGAAATGACCATTAAGGAACACTTTTTTGGATTTATTCCACTAAAGAAAGCTACAGGTGCTTTCACCACAGACACCATTCTAGAGAAACTTCATGAAGTGTCTTTATCAGTTGAAAATTCGCATGGCCAAGAATAAGATAATGGAAGCAATATGAAAGGTAAAGATAATGGAGTGCAGAGAAGATTACTGAATATTAATCGGAGGGCATATTTGGTTCCATGCAGTACTCATGGTTTGAATTTAGTGGTCAATGATACTGCCAGGTGCTGTTTAGATGCAACAAAGCTTTTTGACCTGGTACAATGTATTTATATCTACTTTTCTTCCTCAACATGTCGATGGGAAGTTCTGAAATCTCATGTGACATCATTAACTGTGAAACCATTAAGTGAAATAAGATGGGAGAGTAGAATTGATGACCTTAAGCCCCTTCGTTATGAGCTTGGCAAAATTTATGATGCTTTAATTGAAATTGCTGATGATGCTAACCCCAAAAGGTTCAAGTGGAACTTCTTCACGTGTAGATGTTCAATCTCTTGTCAACTAGATTTCTAAGTTCGGTTTTGTGACCTCATTAATTCTTACGTATAATATTCTTTTTGAAATTAACATTGCGTGCAAAAAATTGCAGTCAAAAGATTTAACCATAGACTCTGCACTTAAAGAGTTTGAACAAACAAAGAAGTATCTTATTAACTGCAGGAGTGATAAAAAAATTGAACAAGTACTTGTTGATGCTCGTGGGATAGCTGATGAATTTGGTATGTGTGCAGAATTTGAAGCAAAGTCAGTGCGCATTAGAAGAAAGAAATAACAATTCTCATACGAAGGAAAAAATGAACCTATCTAGGATAGTAAACAAAACTACAAATATTTTTTTTTTTTGCCATACTGGATACAACAATTAATTCAGTTTCAGAACGCTTTGATCAACTGAAACAAGTAAACTCCATCTTCGGATTTCTGTATGATGTAAAATCTTTGCAATATAAAATTTCTCATGAAGTAATGAAATTTTGCATAAAACTTGAGTCTGCACTACAGGTTGGAGAGTCAAAGGATATTGATGCTAAATATTTGTCTAATGGACTGAATGTCATATCAAGAAGACATGAAACATCCTATAGTCCTCTGAAAGCGCTTGAGCTATTTTGCGAGTAGGCAACAATGAGAAAGCTTTCCAAATTTGTACATCGCTCTCAGAATCAAGCTAACCCTACCAGTAAGTGTGGCAAGCGGAGAACGTAGCTTTTTCAAAAATAAAAACATATCTAAGAATTTCAACGGCCCAAGAGAGGCTCACCGAACTAGCTATGATTTCCATAGAACATGAAATTTGTTGAAAATTTCCATTCCAAGAGCTTATAAAAGATTTTGCATGACAGAAAGCTTACAAAATTAGCTTTTAAGTACCAAGAGTAAAAAAAACAACCGTATTTAAATATTTTAACATCCCGGTCGATCCACTGCTTACTTAAATTAAATGTCGGTGCCCCAGCATGGCCACAGCTTGTGAGCTGAAACTAGATAAAATAAATAATAAAAAATTAAAAAAACACCTTTGAGTCAAATCAAACCAAAGAAGGAGAATACAAACAAGGGCTTGATGAACTATTATTTATTCACCATATTTGCTCGCATCCAACTGGTAAAATATTGAATTTTCAATACATCATGTTTATTAGTTGTTATATATTTTTCATTAATATTTAAGAAATAAATTTTAACATTTTCCTTTTTAAGTGACTTCAAATTGCTCCTATGCTTATTCATATTTCTAATAACTTTCTTGAGGAAATCCCCAGCTTGTTGGGCTCGCTTCGCTTACCTTTCCACCACACTGTGGAAGTGGGGATGCGTTTAAAATTTGATTCACCTATGGCATCAGTTACCCAAAGGCGGCCCTGCTGTATGTATCTATCTACGGATATATTTATAAACTATATATTTATCCATCTAGCTATCCGTCTAACCATAGATTTTTTTAAAACGTTAAACCTTTCTATCTATCTGTACAAAGGCGTACATCCTGCGAAACTCTTTCAGAACTAAAACAACAAAGCTCTTCTTGCTTGTTTGTTTGTTTCATTCGTTATACTGATACACTGGGTGCTTCTAGTCATTAGTTAATATTAGGTCCTCACATCGTCAACTAATCTGTTACTATCTGTTCTAATATATCTGGTGGGTAGTTTTTATATCCTATCTATGAATAATATCAGTCTCTCACGGAGCATTGAAATTCGAAGGCGCTATCCTCGCCTCGTGGCACTCCGTCAGTTACGATGAAGGGGGTTCCAGCTGATCCGATCAGCGGAACTGCCACCTCGTGAAATTAACGTGCAAGTGGCTGAGCACTTCACATACATGTTTACCCTTAACATAGTTCTCAGGAAGATTCAGCGTGACACAGAATGTGACAAGACTGGCCCTTTGAAATACAGGTACAACAGAAACAGGAAGAAAGAGTAAGAGAAAGTTGTATTGAAAGAGTACAACAAGGTTTACCACCACCCCCTGCCTGAGCCTCGTGGAGCTTTAGGTGTTTTCACCCAATAAACACTCACAACGGCCGGTGTGAGAATCGAAACCAAGATCCTACGACCGCAAGCCCGCTGCCCTAACTACTGGGTCATTGCGCCTCCACGAAGGTGCTATACTCACATATATACGTGTAATGTATGTTTGCGCTTCTGTGTATGTACACGTAAACGCACGCACGCACATCACAGACATATATGTATATATATATATATATATATATATAATATATATATATATATATATATATATATATATATATATATATCAAATGTGAGGATAAAATTCTTTTCGAAAAAAAATATTTTCTCGAAAAAAAATTTATCAATGGCCAGTATATTAATTTCTTTTCACAATACGCACACTATTGTGAAAAAATTATATGGTTAATGGACAATATGTCCAATTTTTCGGCATATTGGCATTAGAATTTTTTTCCTTTGCCCTCATTTATGAATTGTATATATATATATATAATATATATATATATATATATATAATATATATATATATATATAAAGTTAATCCAAACAAGAAAACACAAAAAAAAACAAAAAAACACAGCAACGCGAGGACGTGGAACAAATAAAGTATTATTGGACGCTCAGGAAAGAAGGGAAGAAGGAGGGCTTAACGTTTCGAGCAGAGCTCTTCGTCGGAAACATAGGAGAAGGAAAGATCCCGAGAAGGGAAGACAGAGGAAAAAAATCGGCAGCGGTACTCACGAGGTCACATATTGAAAGCAGTTTAAAAAAATCTCAATGACTGAAACCGGTACTGAAATGTTTTTATATACATGCATTTATATATAAACAT
Source organism: Octopus sinensis (assembly GCF_006345805.1). NCBI lineage: Eukaryota > Metazoa > Mollusca > Cephalopoda > Octopoda > Octopodidae > Octopus > Octopus sinensis. Next base: position 122,614,303 of record NC_042998.1, on the reverse strand, counting down.
ATACATATATACATTTGCAATAGACAAACATAGAGAGAGGTGGGGAGAGAGAGAGTTTGTTAACTTGATGGACCCTTGCGAAAGTAATATACAGTCAATAAGTAAATGGAAGAGTATAAAATGTAAAATTTGTGGGAAACAAAGAGAATGGCAGTGCTTCCAATAAACGGGAGATGTGAAGCGTTTGTAGCTAAATTCAGCAAAGAATATTCTTGGGCTGAAAAGTGAAGCGGAAAGTGTTTCATTATGAATATATTACACACAACTGAATTTTTTTTTCAATATTTTTTTTTGACCGAAGACCCAATATCAGGAACTAGTAAAACAAAACACTTGCGGTATAGACGGGATAGTTAAATAGTTATAGCTACTCAAAGCTTGGTACAGTGGCTGGATAGGTACGTGGGGAAAGTGTGGAACGATGTGACGCAAATAACTCGGACAATCCCTGGTAGGAACTGTGTCAGCTAAACCGACTGATGACGAAAGTACTGTAAACTAAAGTCGACAGTTAATAAAAAGAGCAATCCTTACCTCCAAGATGTGGCTTTTATATCTGCATCCATTGATGCATGTTCACTCTTATACGCGCGCTCAAATACATGAAATATAAGTCATTTTTCAAGGTTTATGTATATTAGATATACATGTATATGTGTGTAAATGCGTATGTACACGTAGGTGCATAAATATTTAATCAGATGTATATAGGCACATACATAAATGTGCAGACACGTATATATTCATAAGTACGTAGAAGAAGCGCGCAAACACGCACAAACATTTACACGTTCGCGCGAGCAAGTGAGCGCGCGCACACACACAAACACACACACTCAAACACAAACATAAACATAAATATAGAAAAAGAAATAGACAGACAGACAGATATAGATAGATAGATAGATAGATAGATAGATAGATAGATAGATAGATAGATAGATAGATAGATAGATAGATAGATAGATAGATAGATAGATAGATAGATAGATAGATAGATAGATAGATAAACAGAAAGATAGCTAGCTAGCTAGCCAGATAGATAGATAGATAGATAGATAGATAGATAGAGAGAGAGAGAGAGAGAGAGAGAGAGAGAGAGAGAGATGCGTTTTACACATTTGTTTCGCTTCTCATCTAAATTTAGCACTGCATATTTTTTTTCATGGAACTTCTATCTTATAATATTCTTTTCTTGTATCTCGCCTAAATTCTTCCTATTTTTTCAAAGGAATCCCACATTTACACTATTATTGTTGAAATCTAGAAATCCAACAGATGTTTCAAAGTAACTATTTTTATTTCATTTTATCTTCTCTCTCTCTTCCTCATACACACATACACACACACACAATCTATCTCTATCGATTTATTTTCTAGCATGTGAAATTGATAATGAATCCTTGCAAGATTTCTTGTTTTATAATAAAATTGGAAAGATAAAAACAAAAAAGCCAAAGTAATACATAGCTTGTAGAGAAAGTGAAAACTTTGTATTAAATCGTAACTTTCTCCTACAATTTCAATGATATTTTCTTTCCTTTTTTGTCATACACTCCACACTTTTATATACACCCATACTCTGTTCGCATTTTCTTTGAACTAAGTAGAATCGTTCTTCACTATGTTCTAAATGTATATATTTCTTAGTGTAAAGAAACTTCTGAAAAGTATATTCTACATTAGAAACCTGGTATTCAAAACCTCAAATCAGAAAGGTTGTCAACTTGTTAACTCTTGGAGTTCTTTACGACAAAATCTAATCGCGTGCATAGATTTAGATACATGTCTGAAAATTTTCGAATAGTTTTATCATATCCAAATGTCTTGCAAACAACTTACACATGCAAGTGCTACCAGTAGAGAACTCCGCATACCGGAAGCCAGCAAGTGTATGGGGTCGTCAGGTGAGAATGCGCGCCGTTTCGGGGCCTACTTTTCGACGGCAAGAATAAGCACCGCCCTCCACCCCTCACTGATATGAGGCCCCGCTTGCTAGATCAACTGGTTATTAAATAGCTCACTATTTCTCTAGCCATTGCTCACCGTCTCTTTTTAACCAAATCGATGAGAAGTATTGTTTTGCGAAATAATTTTGTTCCTCACCCTCTGCTAACTCTCTCTCTCTTCTTCTTCTTCTTCTTCGTTGTCGTCTTCTTCTAGCTCTCCTGCTCTCTCACATTCTCTCTCTTTCTCTCTCTTCATTTCAAATAAAATTTAACACGCCTATCTCTTGGATACCCACGAGATGATCTGCAAAAAGCTAGCTTATGTATACAGGAACATATTTTTCTTATTGATAATATGACAACAAATTTAAATACTGCTAATTACTTAACGTATTTCTTAACCATTCAGACTTGTAGCTTTAAGTTTCATGTCAAAAACAAAATCTGCCAAAGCCTTTAATAAATTGTTATAGATTTGTTAAGTAGAAATGTTCTTTTTTTTAAGTGGACTAATCTATAAATGTCAAACCAGAGAATGAAATTGGGAATATAAATTGAAAACAAAAGGAAAAATTGGAAAGTGATAAATCAAAAATAAATTGTAGAAAATCAAGTGAGTGAAAAAAAGCTTTGCTACAATAATTTCTTCCAAAATAAAAAAAAAAGAATATTTTGTATATACCAAATAATATAGTTGGTACCATTATTATGACAGCAAGAAGTGAGGATTATTCAACTTGAGAGATTTGTAACGATGTCTTTTTTTTAGTAAGTTTTGGAAATGAAATGTGTTACGTTCTAACCTTTCCAGGTATTATTACCAGCTTAAGGGAAGGGAACCAGCCTTAACTGGGAATTGAATTGGCTAGAACCTAATTAATTCTTGCTAAATAGAATACACAATCTTCTTGCACAGGCATTGCACGATAACAACATTGATTAAGCTTCGTGCAATGGCCATACTCGATAACGAGGGGGCAGCCACCATATATATATGTGTATGTGTTTCTGCATGTTTTATGTTATATGTATATATCTATCTATGCGTCTCTTTTTGTCTGTGTTTGAAGTCCCCGCCCCATCATTACTTGACAACCGGTGGTGTTGTGCTTGGGTCCCCGAAAAAGGGACCCAAGTACTTTCTTTTACTCCTCCTCCTCCCTCCCGTCGCTGACACGCGACGAGAGGGCCACTACTGCCTTTCTGACTCTGCTTCCACCAAGTGTAGACGGCTTTCTCTGTCTCTCTCGCCGTTCTCAAAGAGTTCAAAATATTTTTTCATTCGTTCAGGCTTAACAGCCCTTAATGTTGTGTTACTGTTATTCTCCTTGTCCTGTCCTTTACTGTTTTTATTTGTATTGTTTTTACTGTCCTGGTTGTGTGACCACTTTTACCCCTCCGCAAAAAAATCTCAAATTTTATTTAATTTGCTTTGCGGGAATGACTGTTTCAAAGAAGTCATGTCTCGCCTTTACCTTCGAAACGCGGAGTAGATGAAACAGAGGCGGCTGAAGAAGGGGAATTTGCCTTGTGTTGTATGTCTTGTACTCTATTTTTTCGTTGTTTAAGAAAAATGTCCATTTCTTTGGTTTTGTTTTTATGTTTTCGTCTCTCATTATGTTCGACGTTTTTTGGGGGTGGGGTGTCCTGTACCCATATATTCATATACATACATATAGATGTAAGTACGTACATATATGTATGTATATATACATATATTTTATTTATTATTTTGTTATTATATATATATATATACACATAAAAAAATGCTATAATTATGTGAAATAATTATAATTAGGGATCATATATATATATTCAATAATGATAAAGGGTAAAATTAATTAATTGCTTCACCACATACCGAATTAGAAATAGCAGTTAAATACTTCGATGTTGCTTGATCGAATGCGTATTTAATTATTAGTACTTTCAAACTTATATGTGAAATACTACACTGGAGATGGAAATAAGTGAGTAAATATGAATTTTACATCTCTTTAATCATGAAACGCGTATGTGGTTAATCAAAGTCGTGTGGATTCGTTATTTTTTCTCTTTACCTACGTAAAATAAGAGTGTTGCTCTCTGGGAAATATCTTATGGTAGAGGAATAATATTTAACTGCTATTTCTAATTCGGTATGTGGTGAAGCAATTAATTAATTTTACCCTTTATCATTATTGAATATATATATATATATATATATATATATTATATATATATATATATAAAAGAAGAGATAAAATCTTTAAAAAATTTCATCATTGGCCAGCATATAAAAATAAACCTATTAAGGTGAAATCATATTTATAATTATAATTAAGGGTATAGAAAAAATCTAGCCTGTATGCTGAAAAGAGACACTAGGCTACATTTTTTTCATACCCTTAATTATGATTGGAAATATGATTTCATCTAAATAGGTCTATTTCCATATGCTGGCCAATGATGACATTTTTTAAAGATTTTATCCTTTATTATTATTATTATTATTATTATTATTATTATTATTATTATTATATATATATATATATATATATATATATAATTCCAGAAAATGGAACAAGAACGCAACAGATGACAATAAAATATCCGGTCAGATGGACGATACGAAGACGGACTGGTCAAAACATGGACGAGCTATTCGTGGGCTTCTCTAATCAGTCAAGTTTACAGATTTTCCTTACAGTTTTGGCCGGTTACACTTGAGATTCTTCAAACCTAGTTGGCCCCCAAACTCTAAGCTAAGAGCATTAAATATTTTGGGAGAAAGCAAGCAAATGTGTACGACAACAACGACAAAAAAAAACAAACACGAAGACGGAGTAAATATTACTTAATTACAAACAAGTAAATAACAACAGGTTTCTTTCGACTAATAGAGACGAATCAAGTTGAGCTGGCGTGTATGGAGTAAAAGCCTTTAAGCAGGAACATAGATGAATATCGGAGATGAAAGTCAGGAGACAGGAATAAGAGATACTTCGTGTTCGGCAGTCAGGCCAAGAAAGAAAGATCATGCTTGACCAAACACCGATCACGTGGAATAAAAGGAGAGATGTTGGGGAAAAGGGATTGAAGAATTAGGGTGAGGACAGGTATGTTATATTTTCCGTTTGTTGTCTTTATATTTAATCCTGAATATATTATGTAAGACACGCATCCATTAACTTTTTACCCATTAGTAGAAATATTCTTGGAATATGTTTGTGCCACTCTGTCTCTTCCTTTACTTTGCTTCTCTTATTTCTCCTCTCTCTCCCTCTCACTTTCTTACTTTGTTACCGTCTTCCCACTATCACGTGATCCGTGATAGCCTAAGGCGGTGTCATTCTTTTTCGCATTACCTTCGACCGGACTGGACACGACTTTCTTAGCTCACTTCTCTTATTTCCCCCTCTCTCCCTCTCTCCATCCCTCTCTCTTTCGCTGTCAGCCTTTCTCTGTTACCCACCTCCCACTATCACGTGATCCATGACGGAACAATAATGCAAAATAACAAACCTGCAAGGAATAGTACTAAATTCAGAATGACAAATCTACAAGTAATGCTTTAAGTTAGGAATTGCCAAACTAGTGTGTGAGCATCTATTAATATTTCTTGCAGTATCCAAATTCCAAAACGTATCCATTTGGATATATGGATATATCTTGAACATGTTCATTATCGTACATACATCTACAAGTTCTCTCGTAGTGTTCCGATGGTTTCCCCTTATCAACTGGATATCATGTTGCTTTGGCTGTGCTTTTTCAACCATTTCCTCAGACTATACTTAGATTATAGTGAAAATACAAGTTTGTGCAAGCCAGAAAGTTTTCTATTGAGAGGAAAGCATAGGGTGTTTTGTTAGGCTTCTCTCGGAAATGGCAGTACTTTTCTGAGAAAGTTGTTTTGTTAGCCGATAAATTCATTTTCAACAAAACAAAACCAAAATAGGACATCGTGATCAAGTCCACTCATAAGGAACACTATATATAGTTCGAGAGTCTGAGAGTTGCAGAGAGTGTGGAGTCACCCATTAGTTATCATTACTCTAAGGTCCGTTCAGACCCGGAACGGCTGTAACCGCCATGGTCCCATTTATAGGTTAAATAGAATTCCAAGAGATAGAGGAGGCTCCAGTCATTTCTGACAAAGCAGTGTAGAAGGTAGTTTTTTTAGGAGAAAGACGACGATCGAGAGAGACAAAATTGATGTATAAGCTTTTGGCAATTTAATGATGTATGTGAGACGGTTATCATCTGAGAAGATGATACAATCATCATATACATACATTGATACACATACGCACGCACTCACACAAACACGCACATGCACATGCTCACACACACACACACACACACACACGGACGCACATACACACACACATACATATATGTTTAAGATGGTTTAGAAATTAAAGAATTAAAGGTAATGCTATGCATCTTCGTAGTAAACCTTATTTTACATATATATATATATATATATATATATATATATATATACCTTATGAAACTATTTTTTGTCAGATTGTTTTCATGTAGATTAATCATTCAGAGTTATATTTATGCCTTGTAACTTCTGCTGAGATTCACACAAGTTACATTTATCATCGATTTTTGCGAAATGAAATCATTCAAAATTGTTTGCCAGAATGTGCAGAAAACAACTATTTACACATTGAATATCAAATGTTTAGAAGTTAACTTGTCTGCTTACAGAAGATTATTTTCAAACTTGAATTTTATCCTACTCTTTCTAACTTACAGGAGCAACAAAAAACACATCTGGCTTTTCACCACCTTCAAACTAGTCTGTTCTCCTTTATCAATTATGTTTCATATTACTTGCATTAGAACTTAAAATACAAATGAAAATAAATCTCTCTTTACTTTATATCAGTTGTTCGATATCGTTCCATTGGCTACTATATTTATGTTAATGTAAAAAAAAAATGTTTGAAAAATCCGTTGTGCTGTCAAGTAAGAAGTTAGACAAAATATATAAAGTGCTGTCAATGACTAAAAATAAGGAGAAAAGATAAGGTATTACATTACAATGGCCCTGTAATATTTTGGGAAAGCTGCCCTTTGCTTTTGTCCATTCGGAAAGGGAAGTGTTTTCCGAAATATAGAATCATTCATCAATTATTTAGGATAAATACGCCTATTTTCTTTGTTTATATTCATTTACATAACCAAACATATTCTGCCTAACTCTTGACATGCATCACTGAAAATTCATTCAAATATTTATCGCATTTACACCTATTGCAACGTTTCAAAGCATCAATGCTATTAAAACGCTGTTTTATATTTGTGATATTTGCGATGATTAATATGTCTGCTTATCTGTTTCATACGGGCATTATGAGCGCGTTGTTGCTACGTGCAATTCAATTTTGAGTTATCTTGTCCATTCCTACATACACACAAACACACGCACGCACGCACGCACACACACACACACACACACGCACACACACAAAGCTGTCGTGTCAAGCTAACGGGAATATTTCTCACATATTCCATGAACAGTTTGAAACTTTTGAAAAGGGCTATTTTAACACAAATTGGCAGGTCTAATTAAATATTTGATGTCCGATTTGGTTCCTCAATTCTTCCATAACACAAGTGTTCTACCTATCTCATGATAGAAAGCTATATGTGTATGTGCCTCTGTGTGTCTGTGTAAGCGCACGCGCACGTGTATGTATGTATATATATATATATATATATATATATGTGTGTGTGTGTGTGTGTGTGTGTTTATGCTTATATGTATATGTGTGAGTATAGACGGAGTAGTACCAAGCGCTAATACATTAATGTATATAAATACCGACTTGTAACCACTTCAAATAGCCTTGAGACATATTCGAACCCATAAGAAAACCGTTCACTGTATTTTTTCATGGAGAGCATCGCTTGCTGCACACAAACGTGTGTAAACACATCAAGTCAGTATATATATACAATGATGACTTTTGACCAGAAGTCCGGATCAACTCCCAGCTGTTCTTTCACTTCATGACACGCATTTAGTCGTGACTGCTTTTGATGTTCCGTGAGCAAGCGAAGCACACATTTTGCTACAACCCTTTTCATTCGCAACTCTTCGCTCATAATTCGTTGCCAGGAGCTCCAGGATAGTGCGTCAATTGTTCGGTGACGGTCCTCCCATTTCAATTCATGAATTTTCATGACGTTTTTTATTGGTTCGGCAGGTCGATAATCACCCTGGACGAGGTTGGTCCTCAAACGACAATTGACCATTCTTAAAGCGGGAAACCTACTCGTAAATCTTTGTTTCGCTCATAGAAGCATCCCTTTAAGCTGTCTGAAGCATGACAACTGCTTCAGCCGCCGTTTCCCCAGAGGAAAACAGAATTTCACGGCTGCATGATGTTCCTTCGTTTCAGCCATCGCAAAAAACGACGAACATGAGAGAAGCACTACAAAACAAAGACACACCACGAGGTAGTATGACCCCACTGGACAACGCCAGTTGGGAGACTGATGTCTGAGGGTTGCATCAAGTGGCTTCTGGCGGCGGAAGCCTGAACTACAATGGGCTTGTCCCACAATGAACGTGTGTGTGTGTCTGTGTCCTAGAAAATCACGGCACACACATACACATGTGAAGGCGGGTGGCATAATGGTTAAGGCTGTTGCACTAACGATCTTGAGATCGTGGTTTCGATTCCCAGGCCGGCTGCGTGTTGTATTGTTGAGTAATATAGTTAGTTTCCTGTTGTTCCAGTCTACTCAGTTTTAAATGGGTGGCATCATTCGAAAGCCGAAACAATGCAAACTACATTGTGATCAACGATGTATAACAGCATGCGATAATCTAGTCGATCAAGGGATCACATGTTATACATATATGTAGGCTTTTGCATATATATTTATAAACATACCTGCATGCTTATATATATATATATATATATATCTTCTTACAATTCTCAGCAGCATGTAGGCTAGTTGAAATATGCTTGTGACATATTTCAACTGCTAAAAGCAAATACACTGCAGTTACCGTGGAGAATAAATATCTCTTAAGGTAAAAAGGTGTGAAAACACCAGTTCTTTCAATGTCGCCCTCTATTAGAAATCTCAAACATCGATGTTTCGTCAATGCGATGTACCTAAGAGACGCAACTCTGAACGAACTTAAAAAGCTATGGCCTTATGTATAATCCAGTCAATACATTGACTGATTTGCCTTTTATCAGTTGAAATATGTCACAAACGTATTTCAGCTAGCCTAAATTTTATTCATACCTTAAACACTGCTTCGCGCTAACGTTTCGTTCTTATAATTATATTTTTTATATTATTGTTAATTTTAGTTTTGTTATTTTGCTGTGAATATCTATTCATATAAGTTTTATATATTTTAGAACGTCGCTACCAAAAATTAATGAATATTTATTACTCTAAAAGTAGTTCAAAACACCTAATCAATCGTTCAAAATGGAATCATGAAATAAATTGGAACCCTTTCGGCTATGTCTCCATTTTAAGACCTACGTAGGTCTCGAAGGCCAAGCAATGTCAGTGAAACACAACCATCACGTTAATGCAATTTATATGACTCGTTCCTGTTTTTTAATGGACTCTCCTTTAAAAGACGAACGGGTTTTGTTAGTCATTGAGCGTTCATTCTGGAAAAGAAATGTATGTATATATAAGTATGTATGCAAATACGTATGTGCATATGTATCGTCATACATACAAGAGTGAAAATGAAAATGTGAAGGAAAAAATGACTGTGCAAAACATTTCTTTACCATCTTTATTTCATCTTCTTTATTTTTATATGACGCTATTCGTACTAATAGCAAAGCAGAAGCTTATTATACACCTAAATATTCACATGCAAAACACAAGACTATGGTTTTCCCCAGCCTAGCATCCAATCATTACCCGAAATCATATTAAACGTTTTCGCTTTTTTCTTTCAGGAAGAAGCTGTTTATACTCTGCAGATGCTTCACCATTCATTGTCATCTGTTACCCTCGGAGTAACTGTTAATGAAGTTTTCAGATTAGCGTACAATAAATATTGAGTGCTTGTTATTGTTCTGTAAGTCGATCCATTTCTTTGTGCCATACCATACATAAACAATGCGCAACTGTGTGTGAGTGTGAATATATAAATACATGCACACACGAGAGAGGGAGAGGCAGGAGGAGAGAGCGAGCGAGAAAGATGGGGAGCGAAAGAGAAACAGCGAGAGAGAAATGATTAAGAAAGAGGAACACACATGGAAATCAACTGCCAATTTATAAAATCGCGCAAACATATGCATATTTGTCTGAATTTAATTGCCGAAATGTCCGGTTCTGTTGTTGTGTAAATAAAACTGTTTCTGGCTTTGTAGCACTTATGAGTCATTATGAAATCGCATCAATTGTGTTCAATAGAATTCTGAACATTCTTAAACGATTTCAGTTGAGTCATAATAAGAATGAGGCCTTTGAGTGTTTTTCGTAATATATTCAAGGTTATGCTAATCAGTGTTTCGGTATCTTATCCATATAAATAAATATACACGCGTGCGCACACACACACATACATACATACATACATACATACATACATATACTGCCTGTTGTTATTCATTCTGGGGCGTTTTAACCTCAAAATTTATATTACACAATTTCAAAAAGTATATATTTATTCCGACAATTTCATTTCTTACCAATTATGGGACTTTATAGTTTTAAATTCAGTTTTACATTATTATATTTTGCGTCGTATTCTTGAGCTAACTAATTATTGGCTGCAGGGTTTGTTTAAATATCTATTTAAATTCAGTAATTGTTAGAAGGTTAATTTTCGCATACGACTATTATTATTTTTATAAAACTTAATTATTGTTTCGCTAAAACTAAATAATTTGTCAATATCAATCTCAGAAAATTTTTCAATTTCAAACTTACAGCGGATCATTTTAATAATTAGTGGTTATTAGATTTGTACATTAAAAGTCATACTTCCTTTTACCCTACAATGACAAACATAATAATAATTTCGTCTCAGCAGAATTAGTGTGGACAGCAAATTTCTATATGCAGCATTTATTACACATAAGCTTAATTGCTATTTTCAACAATAGATAGATAGATAGATATATTGACAGATAGATATATGTATGTACATATATATATAATATATACATATATGTATATGTATACACATACACACACATATATGTATGTATATATATATATATATATATATATATATATATATATATAATATATATACATACATATATATGTGTGTATGTGTACATATACATATATGTAATATTATATATATATGTATTGTATATATATATATATATATATATTATATATATATAATATATATTATATATATATATACTATATATATATATATACATGCATATATATCTATAATACATATATATATATATATACATGCATATATAACATATATATATATATATACATATAATATATATACATGCATTATATACATATATATACATATATATATATATATATATACATGCTATATATACATATATATATATATATATAATATATATATATATACATATATATATTATAATATATATATATATATATTATATATCAATACATGCATATATATACATATATATACATATATATAATATATATTACATATATATATACGAAAGAATGTTTGAAAATGCAATTTAAAAGATGTTTATTTACTTAACGGTTTCACTCTTTGGAAAAAATTGTCAAAAGTAACATTGAATATTATCAATTCAAAAAAGTTTTTTACATAATTGCCACATTGAATATTATGAACTCAAAAAAGTGTTTTTACATAATTGTCACATTACATGTATAAATATAGTGTTTGGTAACAGAGATATGTGAAGGACATAAAGAAGTTCAACAGTGTGATGAGAATATTTGGAAAAATTGGCAGAAAAGAATAAAACAAATATAAACAAAACAAAACTGGGTACTTTTCTCTCAATTCAACATTTCTGCTAAAACGAACAGGTCAGTAAAAACAAACTCTCGCCTTCAATTCAAAATATTCTGAGATGTATAAAATATTCATTTTAATTTTTTTCTGTCAATATTACAAATTTTCTCACCATACTATTGCACTTCCTTATGTCTTTAACATGTCCTTTCTACCAAAGACTGTATATATATACATGTAATGTGACAATTTGCAACAACCAATAATTAACGCAACCAAATTTCCAATAATATATTTGTTTTATTCTTTTCTGCCAATTTTTCCAAATATTCTCATCACACTGTTGAACTTCTTTATGCCCTTAACATATCTCTGTTACCAAACACTATATTTATACATGTAATGTGACAATTATGTAAAAAAACTTTTTTGAATTCATAATATTTAATGTGGCAATTATGTAAAAAACTTTTTTGAATTGATAATATTCAATGTTACTTTTGACAATCTTTTTCCAAAGAGTGAAACCGGTTAAGTAAATAAACATCTTTTAAATTGCATTTTCAAACCTTCTTTCGTATATAATTCCACTCGTGCGATACCTCACAACTCAACTTTGTTATATACATATATATATATATATATATATATATATATATATATATATATATATATATTATATTATATATATATATATATATACATGCATATATGAGCACAGGACGCCACAAACAGTATACAACATAAAATAAAAAAGCAATGAGTTCACTACGCAAACAACGAGAGAAATAGATGGAAAACAGGACAAGTAACATAAAGATCTACCCTTCATCAGTTGTTGGCTGTCTATCTTACTCATTGAACGACAATATGAGTCTTCGAAGATAGTTGCTCCAATAAGTATCAAAATAAAATTTTGAATTTATGGAGGTTCAAAGTTGGGAACAAAAACAAGACAATTGAGACGTACAAGGTAACCGAACGAAAACAAACATGGAGGGACTTTAGACCAGAACGAATGTAAAATACCGAACCCTGGAGATATATATATATTAAGACCAAACCCGGCTATAAATACATAACTGGCTGAGATAATCTTCAGGTCACGAGGAAATATAACTATTCTTAGTAACACCAACAACTCCTAATCGGTCAGTCTTATAGTTTTCTTCAGATGATCTTCGAACGGCAGCAAACAACGGACCCTGAATAAGCTGCACCGACAATTAGCACCAGGATGCACGCATAAAAGTGTACAGCGGACGCACCCGAAACGTGCATTGATCGAAGGGGGAAATGCTTCAAATAAGCGTATAATAAAATATAGCTGTGTAAATCTCCGTTCTCCTGATCTTTTTTAATTTCATTATATATGCCATGATAGATCGTTAGCTCCTACACGCATTTTGTTCTCTCCTTGTTTCTCTCCTTGTTTCTCTCCTTGTTCTTTCTGTGTATCTTTCTGTCGAAGAGCGTAGGCTCGAAACGTAAAAGACTTTTTCTATTCCTGAGCGCTATACTAATACGTTTGTTTATTTGTACTCCACCTGCCTTCGTCTTTTGTTTATTTTCGTAAACTTTCCCTTTATACATATATATATATATATATATATATATATATATATGGGCCGATCAGACTGAAGAGGCTGCGGCGATAGTCGAAACTGACCGATCAGTCTGGGAATATCTTTACCGCTGTTTTTCGGGCTATTACGGTCTCTGTCAGCATGTATGCATACACTTATGTGCATTGAATGCATTATTAGAGCGTTTATTTCTTATTTCTGGCAATGTAGGTGTTTATAACACCCTCATTCATATTTAATGACGGTTATAGCTCTCCTTGTTGGTACACATCTGCTTACTGCTGCTTAAATAAATTCTGTGTGTGTGTGTGTGTGTGTGTGTGTGTGTGTGTGGATATCTATATATATATATATAAATACACATACACACACACACACTATGTGTGCGGGGCGCGTTTGAAAAAGGCGCTAACGTTTGTGTCTGCCACACCAATGCCGAGTCAATGGGCAAGTTCAAGAAGGTACTCGAAGATCTTCCCTGGTACACACTGAAGAACGCATGCGCCAGATTCCAAAGCCGTCTTGAGGCCATGATGGAAGCTGAGGGTGGCTACTTTAAGTAAACTGTTATCTCCCAGCCATTATCTGGTTGATAATGATTTTTTAAAACACTTTTATTTTTAGACGAGATGTTGTTTTCTTATCCTTTTACACAAACTTTCGCATTTGGCCCTGAGTTTTGACATAATTTTTATTGCATTCATACAGAGATTAGTATGATATATATAAATACAGAAAACAATATTCAGTTTATAAAACCCTGCTAATACATGCATAGTGAAACGAGCATATAGTCAAGCTATTCTTTGAAATATTTGTTTTATTACGATACATTCTGTCAAGGCGGTGAACCCGCAAAACCTTTATGCATTTTGATATTTGCTCCGGCTCTTTATGTTCTGACTACATTTCCCTAAATATATGTGTATGTGCACTCGCGCGCGTGAGTGTGTGTGTGAGTGTGTGTGTGTGTGTGTGTGGTCTTATAAGTGACGTCTCAAACAACATAACTTACGAATGAAATAAATTCACTATTGAAACGTTTTAAATCATTTACCATTACTTTCAGGAAAACAGTTGTCAGGTGGATATACTAGTTGAGTATATCCACTAGTAGCTGTTTTTCTAGTTGAAAGCGCTTTAAACTACTACTGAAGGCGGTAGTATTAGATATGTACCTCAGTTGACGTAGCATTTGTCAGCTGATGCCTGGCAAAACAAAGTTTTTAGAAATGGAAAAATTATTATTATGTATATATTTATGTATGTATATCATTTCTTTTATTTCTTTGAGTCATTTCACTGCTGCCATCCTAGAGAACCGCCTTTAGTCTCTCTCTCCATATATATATATATATATATATATATATATATATATATATATATATATATATATATATATATATATATACTACTCATATAGGATGAAGTTTTTTTTTCTACAGAAAAATTTCCATCAAAAAATGTGGCAGCATATTAAAATACCTTTACGGTTAAAATTATAAACAACTTATAAGTAAGGGCTAAAGAAAATTATTTCAATGCCAATATGCTGATAACAGACTATTAAATCGTCAATTTCCTCATATAATTTACTCGCTACAGAAAAAACCGAAGAACTGAAGTCGGGCAAGCCGGCCGATAGAATTTTTTAAATTCGTTATTTCTATATTGAATCCATTTCGGAATTAATCTCATAAAAGACTTATTCCTCCTCAGTAGAACTTACGAATGGATATAAATAAGATACTTACATGCGCCCAGGGGACTGGTAACCATTATAACCTGTAGTGGCGAACAGTCAACACGTTGTACTGAGGCTGACCAAAGAATTTTATTTTTAGATATATCTGGGGTACTTAAATGTACACATGTTTCTTGCTTTGGCTTTTTCCATTTTAATAAGTATCTTATTTATATCCATTCGTAAGTTCTACTGAGGAGGAAGATTAATTCCGAAATGGATTCAATATAGAAATAACGAATTTAAAAAAAATTCTATCGGCCGGCTTGCCCGACTTCAGTTCTTCGGTTTTTTCTATAGCGAGTAAATTATATGAGGAAATTGACGATTTAATTGTCTGTTATCAGCATATTGGCATTGAAATAATTTTCTTTAGCCCTTACTCATAAGTTGGTTATATATATATATATATATATATACATACATATATATACATATATATATACATATATAATATATATATATATATATATATTACATACATACATACATACATACATACATACATACATACATACATACATACATGTATATGTATATACATACATATATATGCATAAGAGTTTTGTCAGTCTATCCAACTTAAGGAAATACTGAATGAATACATAAATACAGGCTCGTGCTACTTCTTTTAGCCTTTAAGTTTTATATCTTACTATATATTATCAGAAGATTTTCGAACGTGTCCTCTTGTAAGTATTAGTCTTTTATGGAAAGTGAGCTGGCTCAAGAATAATATTACCTATATTTCCGACCCCCACAAAGCTCTTAAAATAAATTAGTCTCCTGAGATCATTTATGTCCCGCGGTCCCTCTCCTTAAATGTAAGTGAGGCCTTTGTAAGTTTAATAGATATGCATTTTCTCACCACACATTTAAAAATAGTTTTAGCTGCACTACCAAAATGAAAAGTCTTGTAGTCTATAAGCGCACCTTAAACACAGTGATTGGCTGCTAATTCCCACTGAAAGGATCCTTTAACACACAAGCTATCGTATATAGACGGAGGTCAAATCTATAAATATAGACCGTAGCACTACCGAAACTCGATAAATTGATGACAGATGCTGTTAAAAAAATTGCAGCCACGCCTTTTTTTTTTCGTTAGAAGCAGTGAAAAACGAAATGGAACAATACTAAATCTGGTTTATGAAAGAGAAATCTGGGAAACAAAACATTATCTGGAGAATTGGCGAAAATTGTAATCTGTACATCATTGTTTTCAAATGTTTATGCCTCAGCACAGCATAAATAAAGACGACCACTACAACTGCTAAAAATAATTTGGATCCCAAATCGTAAACATTCAGTACTTGCAAACACGATGATAAATTTCTCAGTCACTCTAAATAAGACAACAGATGGCAAACTGGCAAACTGAAACTCGAGCGCAGAAGTAACACTTAGTTTTAGAAAATAATTTTTCTTTCTTTCTTTCGGTTCTCCTTTCTTTGATGTCCGTTTTCTCATGTTCTTTTTCCTATTATTTGTCCCTTTTTGACTTTTCTATTCTATCCCTTTCTGTTATCAAACTGTGCTTCATAATTAACATTTATCGCTGTTTCTTTATCAATACGCTATAAAAAATATTTAAGTTTATTTCAACAGATCGGGTTTCGGTGTAGGCAATGCCATTTTTGTGGCTTTCATTAAATTTAGGAATAAATTTAGAAATAAATTTTGCGTATATTTCCTCAGAATATTTATAATACGAACGTAAGGATTACATTCTTTGCTCATAACACGGCACACGGTGTACAAATCAATCCAGTTTGATGGTCATGAACACAACCACTCTGAGTGCCTTTGAATGATTTTGAAATTATAAGTGAAATGTATTGACACGCATTCACAAACATACGCACACACATTCCCTCTCCCTTTCCTCTCTCTCTCTCTCTCTCCACACACACACACATACTCACACACACACAGTTATATATATATATATATATAATATATATATATATATATATATATATATATATATATATATATATATATGTATGTATGTGTGTGTGTGTATGTAAGTGTGTGTGTGTGTGTAAACATATTATTCTATAATTATATACATATTTTAAATCACTCGTGAATTTATCTGGAATATTATACTGAAGAGAACAATAGGTAGTTATATTTTACTTTAAGTTCGAAACGCATCTGTAATTAACCACTGCCTTGTTAATTCATCATATTTCTTTTGCTACATTAATAGTGTGTTATTTTCTCGAAGATTCTATGGCAATAAAAAGGACATTAGCGCCTATTTCTAATTCAGTACGTGGTGAGGCACATAGTTGACCCCTTGTTATAATTATGTATATAATTATAGAATAATTTGTAAAATTTACCTAAAAGGTTTTTTATTTACGTACTGACTCCCTGGTAAAATTATTACTAACTTTACCCTATATTATTAAAATTATATGTATACATATGTATGTATATATATATATATTATATATATATGTATATATATATATATTATATATATATATATATATATATAGATATATATATATATATGTATATATATATATACAAATATAAGCTATTCCAATAGAGATAATCACCTATAACTTTATTAATCTCCTTCAATATATTAAAAAATATACTTCTTCGAGGTTTTGTTCAATCTAAGATAATAATATTTTCCTTTTCTATTTCCATGCGTTGATTGTGGAGGTTATGTGGAGAATTTTTGAGACAAGGCTAGTGTAAATATGATTATTGTGTACCGTTTAAAATATCAGATCTGCCCATTTAGACATAATATCATATTTTGTGTTCTTAAATTGAAGGTTTGTGTACAGCTACTCTTTGACTACCTCGTTTTCCAATATAATTCCTGTTACAATCGGAACAGGATATTACATATTTTCATATTGTGATATTGTCATGTCTTTATCCCTTACTGAAATACGTTTACGTGCGTGAGGTGTATATGCGTGTGGATGTCTGTGCTTGTATGTGCGTGTCTATTGTGTTTTTCTGTTGAACGTGCATTTGACTATTGCCTGTGAACATTCAAGCAACATGAAATTCTCATATTTTTGTAAGCATCTCTATTTTTCTTCGCCTATTATGTTGGTTTTACAAAATATAATAGTATTCGATTTTATTTTAAGCATAATAACTTAAAATATATCCTTTAATTCAATGCAAAAATAAGACCATTGAATGCAATGAAAATGTTATTTTCGATTCATTCTACATCTCTCACAACAACAACAACAACACAACAACACAATAATAATAATAATAATAATAATAATAATTAATAATAATAATAATAATAACAATGAATTTGTCATTTATTATTGTTGTTAAGAACTTTCAAATGAGAGACTGAATGTGCAAGCAGCAGCCAGACAGTCTGGGCGTTAAGGAGTGTTGTTGAGTATATCGGTACAATTCTAAAAATTATATAATCATTTGCCTGAGGAAATAAAAATTAGAGAGAAAAGAGAGAAAAATTAGGCAATATTCCCTATGAAAAGATCTCTTACAACATTGCAGACATAGATGATATGAAGTGGTATTATTCAGAACATTAAAAAATAGTACTTCAGATGATATCTAGGTCGGTTGTTGAGATGAATTTGTTTGAAAGATTTAATAGAAGAGGTGAGAAAGATAACGGACTAATTAGAATTGTGAAGAGATAGATGGTAAGTGAGGAAAAAAATGTATTGAATCAAAATTTATTACAAACAAAAATTTTAATTAACTATTATTCACAAAATTGAATTTTCTTGTTTATCAGGTGTCAAATGTAGAAACTGTTTCAAGTAACAGATGCAAACTAACATTAACACCTGCTCATTTTCTAAGAGTAAAAACTTTTTTTTATAAAAAAAGTTATCTTGCTTTTATTTTTTATGCATTCAGTAGAGAACCGAACAATCTTTGGTTCAATGTGTCATTGTTCTAATTTCAAACCTCGCTTGACTCGTTTATTGTTTCATCTCTTATGGTCAATAAAATAAATCCAGTTAATAAATCGATACCTCCATTATTTTAAAATTGTATCAGTACTCTATGCAAAACATACCACTATGATCTGTTTTTATTCTGATATAAGCTAAAAGAATTAAGTAATTGGGGGAAATAGGTTGAGTGCAAGTCGTCTGTTTGTTTGGAAGCTGTATAAACTTCAAAACATAACATTCCAGTAACACCTATTATCATAAATTCTGTCTCGAATTTCTTTCAAACGGAAACACTGAGTGTGATAACTGAGAGTAGAAAAAACATGCCTCTTCCTGGGTCTTGTGTCGTAAATATATTTATTTTAGCCAAATTTACATGGATAAAATGATTCATTTTCAGTGTCCAGTTATGTGCAGAGAGCACATAAAAACTATGGAAAGAAATCATGACATAAAATATCAGATCTTTTTACACCCTTAAACCATTGTATATTGTCTTACAGTTATCGCATGTGAACTAGTTAGCATGGAAGTTCATCCACTCACACGGACATGTACTTGTGTGTGCGTATGGAAGTATGTATATACATATACATATAGAGAGAGAGATAGGGGGGGATAGAGAGAGAGAGGCACAGCAAATAGGCTGAGTGGTTAGAGTCGCATATATTGCCTTGAAGCATTCTATCCACTTCTCTGAGTTCAAATACTTCTGGGGTCATACCTGTCTTTGGTTCTTTCAATGTCGATCAATATAGTATCAGTCTTCTACCAGTGTCGTTTCTTTTCTTTCTTCCTCTCAGTCGGCTTCTCTCTCTCTCTCTCTCTCTCTCTCTCTATATATATATATATAATATATATATATATAATATATATATATATATATATATATATATATATATCTGTTTCTTTTTCTCTTTCGGTAACAATTGGCTATGGTCAGACCTGAAGAAGAATGGGCACCGCCGAGTCTAAAACTGGCAAAATTATGCGACGTGTTCTTGCCAAAACATAAATAAAAACATTAATGCATTATTATTTTCTAGTACTCGTGTCTTGGCAAGAACGGGCTAGTTCTCTCTCTCTCCTTCTCTCTCCCCCATCTCTTTTTCTCTCTCTCTCCTCTCTCTCTCTCTCTCTCTTTGCCTTCGGATTTACCACTTTTATACTTAGTAAAAAAAGTTTCTTTTGGAGTATTTTACCTATACGAAGACTTTCAGTGTTCACCTTGTTCACTTTGAGCTGGGGAAATGCCGTTCTAAGAAAGAATGAAATAGTACTGCCTATGATTATCAATATAGATATAAACTCATTGCATCATTTTCATAGTCCTTGATTTCAAATTCATATTTCTAATCCCGCCTAAAGTTGTAAGAAGATAGTTACCTCCCTTGGTATTAACGACCGTCCACGCTCGTGAGTGTTATTTTTATGTTCCTTAAACGATATTTATTAAAGACATAAGATGAATTCCTCTTATGGAGGAATGGGAATAAATACACATTGGTGCTACTATACAAATGTGTTATTATACAAACATAAGATTTTAAAAAGAATAATACACAAAACGAAAACTAACAACACCGAACAAATAGACACAGCAAGCATTATACAAACTAGCTGAACCACAGACCTCCGGGCGGTCGATTCTGTTAGTACATATCTAAACTCCTGTTCGTAGTTTGAAAGTAAAAAGTGAAACTTACTATAACTTTCTTCACGAATTTTCTTATAGACAACGTTGTCATAGTAGATTCCATATATGTGCACATTGTTCCCAGAACAAACCCTGCTGTTGGCAACATAGAACTGGCCATGGCTGAACATAGGCTTTGGCAGGTAAATTCCAACTTTCTCTAAGGTCTGGCGCTGGGATTTGTTTGATGTCATTCCAAAAGCCGGTTTCACAGGAAAGTGCTTCCTGGAAAATGGGAACAAATAGTCTTCAGTGGTAGTCAGTGGAATTCGTGGTATCATTATTCGGATTCCAGCATGTGCTTCATCGACCACCTCTACTTCAATAACGGGGTTGAGCAGATTCAAGACTCTGCTGCTCATCCATAGTCCCTCTCCATACTTCTCATCAATACCCCCGAAGACCACTTCACAAAATCGACTAGGGTTCCTTATACCCTAAAAACAACAATTCTATTTAGCTTTCGCCAATATGTGAAACATCAACAGTTGTGAAAAAACTACGGAAGAGTCAGCATAACATTCAAGCTTCAAAACAAAGTAAAGAAGCAGATACTTACCTTCTCGTGATGAGGTAGCAAAACAACATCAATATATATATATATATATATATATACTAGGTTTGATCAATAAGTATCCGGACTGTTTCCATACTAACGAAGCTAAAGCACGCGGAGTAAAGTTGTTCGGCAAAGATTGACCATAAACACTGTTGTGCATGCCCACTAAGTTTTAACGTCCTAGCTCACTTCCACTGTTTACAGCAGTGCTTGGAGGGAATATGTGTAGCGTGTGATCGTCGCATTGACTATGACAGACAAAGTTGTCTTGGCGATATCCTCTCAGAGGCCTACGCAATGTTGCGGAAAGTGTATGGAGAGGAGCATATGAGCCGCACGCAAGAGTACGAGTGTGTCAGACGTTTCCAAGATGACCGAAAAAATGTCGATATTGACGACCGTTCTATCAAATTTGTGCTAGAACTGCTTTCAGCTGACCTGAAAGACACCCGTGTTCCAGTTACACAAGATCTCCTTGATTTTGTTGAGAACGATGAAAACTTTTTGAAAACTTTGCGTAGGCCTCCGAGCAGGCATCGCCAAGCTTTTGGCAACATTTGATGCAGATTTCTTGCTCAACTTTTTCTGTCATTGTCAATGCCACGATCACACTCTACATACCTTCCTTCCAAGCACTGTAAACAACGGACGAGAGCTAGGAGGTTAAAACTTAGTGCACAAGCACAACTGTGTTCAAGAGCAATCTGTGCCAAGCGGATCTATTCTGCGTGCTTTAGCTTCGTTAATATGGCAACAATCCGGATACTTATTGATCAGTCCATTATTTGCCTGACCTGCTAGAAATAACAGTGAAATCTCTCAAATCACTCTAACATCCTAGAATAAGCTAATGTAGTTCTGGAGTATCTCAATTAGAGGGTCATGTCAAGATTGGAATAACTATCATCAGAGGTTTGCCTGTTTAAGACTGGAGTTGAACAATAACTCATTTCTTGAGATGAACCAGGGAGACAAAAAATGGAGTACCTATGGGGTCACTCATTGTGCTAAAAATAGCAATCATACTTCCTTCGAATCATACCCTAAAAGAGGAAAGGCACATTTGATAATGTAGCCTGTACTTAGTAAAAGAAGTACAGAGTGGTTACGACTGGAATGCTTTTTAGTATACGTATACTCATTAAGAGTTGATTTAGAGTCAAGCAACTTTATTGTGATTTTGTGTATTACCCAAATTTTACACTTCACCTAGGTCATCTGAACAAAATTACATTTCAAAAAGAGAGACATAGTTCACTGCGGTATACACCGACTAGTCTACGCTTATCACAAAGTATCGAGAATTTAAAGCCTATACAAGAGACATGCTGAGTATAAACAACAACAGCACCAACATATGCAACACAAGATAGCATCAATGTGATCAAAAGGGCAGAAATAACAGTCAAATCTCCATTAAATAGCACTCCGCCGTCTTAAAAAGAGAAAAGTCACATTAGACAATGTAGTTCTGCACATCCCTAAAAAAATCTAGACAGTCATGGCTGGAATGCTTTTCATTAGTTTCAATTTTTGGCACAAGCCAGCAATTTTGAGGGCGGGGTAAGTTGATTACTTCAACCCTAATGCTCAACTGGTACTTATTTTATCGACCTCGAAAGGAAGATAGACAAAGTCAACTTCAAAATTTGAACTGAGAACATAAAGGCGGACGAAATACCTATTTCTTTACTACCCACAAGGGGCTAAACACAGAGAGGACAAACAAGGACGGACAAACGGATTAAGTTGATTATATTGACCCCAGTGCGGAACTGGTACTTATTTAATCGACCCCGAAAGGATGAAAGGCAAAGTCGGCCTCGGCGGAATTTGAACTCAGAATTCCGCGGACCAAATACCGTTTAGCGTTTTGCCCGGCGTACTAGCAATTCTGCATTCTACCAGGTCACCACCTCTGAAATGTCTTTCATTATAGATCTGTTTAATTACAATTAACCTGAAGCTAAAGAACATGAGGAGTAGTACTAGCATTATTTTTACTAGCATTAAGGCAGCGAGTTGGCGGAATGGTTAGTACGATGGAGAAAATACTTAATGGCATTTCTTCCGGTTTTATGTTCAGCGTTAAAATTCCGCTGCGGTGTAACCTGACTTTCATCCTTTCGGGGTTGATAAAATAAGTACCAGTCTAGTACAGAGGGTCTATGTAATTGACAGGCTTCTTCCCCAAAAAATTCAGGCCTTGTACCTTTTGTAGAAAGAATTAACGAGTTAAAAAGAGAGTGGTAGTAGTAGTAGTAGTAGTAGTAGTAGTAGTAGTAGTAGTAGTCACTATTGTTGTTGTTGTTGGTGGTGGTGGTGGTGGTGATGAGGTTATTGTTTAACACCATGTGAGTTTTAAATGAGCAAATTTATGTTGAAGGGTATTGCAATCACGACTACGCCATCTTATTTTCAGGCGTTGTATCAAGGGCTACCTTATCTAATGTGAGGGTTTTCCCCGGAAGAGAAGGAATATTTAGCTGATATTTTTTGCTCATCAAACGATCTTTTTGACAATTATTGTAGAAATCATATATACATCCGAACATTTCTGTTTGCATGCAAAGTTAAAGACCGTGTAGAAAGACATATATCTTATAACAATAGCACCCACACCAACAACAACATCAATTCCATATAAAAGTTTAAGGGTTAAACTTAAAACAAAAATAATGATGTAATAACTTGCAACTATAACATGAAGAATTCTCTAGAAAAACTGATTATGGAGATTATAAGAAAGAATAAAAGGCTGTTAACATTTAATGAAAAACTGTTTACAAGTTAAATGAATCTAACGAAATGCTTTTATCAAATTGCAAATGCATTTTTATGTAGCTAAAGGATTGTTAAAAATGATTAAAAATTCTCTTGACATGCCATCTGCATTGGCATCACTCCTATAAGGAAAAGAAAGCTTGGAAAATATACTTAAGACATATTTTATTTAGATGCAGAAGTAAAAACTAAAATTAGGTTAAAAAGTAAAATTAAACCTTCTTGCTACGTTGTAGAATTTGTCTCATAAATGAGCAAAAAAATACGAAGACCATATTACTTCAAATATTAGCAAAAAAAAACGTAAAATTGTTCAAGATTGCAAGGAATTATATATCTTATTTTAAAGTGGTTTTATTGATATTTTTTTACCTTCAGAGAATATTTATCTCGTACATTTTCTTCTTTAACTTTAATTCAGTTCTTTAAATCAAAGGTTCTTTCTACATTACCAAAATCGGTAAATCTATAAGAAGATTTAACGTTTCAGTTTTTTTGGTTTTTTGTTTTTTTAACTGAAATACTTCTGAAATTTTAAGAAGATTCTTTTTCTAAATGTTATATATTGCGATATTATATAAAAGTTCAAATATATTCAAGTCTCTGAAATTTCTAGCCAGAAAGGAACTACTCAAATATTCATTTCTACGGAAGTTTATCTGTGAATTGGTCGGCAGTAATTATTTAAGGGTTTTTTCATCTCTTTGAGAAAATATAGCAGAAGAAATATATTACAACTTTATCCTGAAGTTGCAACTGTCCTGTATGATTTAAAATGGTTAATGTCGATTTTCAAAGAATAAATCTACATTCTATAGACATTTCAGATGTCATTTGTCTTCGAGCTACGTTCATATATAATGAATTTTAGAAAAATAGTAATAGTTTTCCATAACATAGACACGATGCTAGATATTGTGAGAAAGAGGTCAATTAAATCAATTTTAGTATCTGACTGGTACGTTATTTAATTGACCCTGAAAGAATTAATGACAAAGTTGACCTAGGCAGGATTTCAACCTGGAGCATAAAGAACCGTAACTTGAGACATTTTGCCAGACTCTACCAATTCTGCCATTTCGCTTCAATAAGTAAAGCTAATAACACTTCGTCAAATGAGAATCTCTTACGGTCTAGCTTTAAAGAATGATTTTCGATTATACCTACAAGCAATAGCTGCAACACATGAAAAGAACGATCCACAAATAGGGAACGCAGGGAAGCAATGAAGTGAAACTTCGAAACAATAAATGGATAAATATAATTTATGATGTGTCTTTGGAAGCCAATTTCCTCTCTTGTTTCGACGCAAGAATGTGTGTGTGTCTGTGTGTCTGTGTGTGTGTGTGTGTGTGTGTGTGTGTGTGTATGTGTGTGTGTGTGCGTGTGTAGCTATGTACGCGTGCGTGCGTGCGAGTTTATATCTGTATGTGAGTCGGAAAATACTTGAACGGCCCAATTTGCACTGTATTAGATGACCAGTCGTAAAATTATTGTTTTGCATTCTATCGTTGGAAAATACTTCGGTTCAGAGATCTGTCAGGTTTTTTACAGGTTACCTATAAGTATCCCAGAGTAAGGGTCTCGTAAATAGCTGTAAAACTTTGCAATACGCTAAGAAAGCTTCTACGTGACTACTCGACATAGTAGAAATAGCTAGCAAATATTTTGCAAACCACTAATTGTTATTTTTAAAAAGACACGTGACATTGTGAGTAATCTCTAAGCAGAAAAATCTCAATTGAAATGAAACTAGCTACAATGGAGAATGTTCAAAAATATCTTGTTTTAGTCCACCGGTGCTAGACAATTTTCGTCTGTCGTTGACTTATGCTTTTAAGTACTAAATATCTATAAAATATTATCTCTCAAGACGAATTCCGCAGTATTACAGCGTTCTTATTGGTAGTATATAAAGAATGCTAATCGGTACTAATACTGCTTCCATTGCTAATATATGGAAGGAAGTGTATTCCTACTCAGGAAAGAATATTGGAGAATTTTTTGGGGGTTTGAAAATGCCAATAAATCTCAAAACATGTAGCTGTTTTAAAATTTTGTAATAGATTTATTAAAATACCAAGCCCGTTTCAACAATTTTGGGGGATATGAATAGAAATATTTTTTTATTTCTTATCTTTACCAATGAGAAGAAAAAATCGTCGAAAACGCTTTGGTATTTAAATAAACCTATTACAAAATTTTAAAATAACTACACGTTTTGAGATTCAGGTGGATTTTCAAAGTTCAAAACAAATTCTCATATGTATATAGATAGATAGATAGATAGATAGATAGATAGATAGATAGATAGATAGATAGATAGATAGATAGATAGATAGATAATAGATAGATAGATAGATAGATATAGATAGATAGATAGATGATAGATAGATAGATAGATAGATAGATAGATAGATAGATAGATTCAGATGAATATGGTATTTAAGTTAAAGGCACCAGAATTTTGTATGGTATTATCTATATAAATCAAATGGGGTGATTATAAGCAAAATAAGCAACAATATTCATACACTGATAGATCTAAATAACAAAGTGAATTCAATGATAAAATCTACAGACGGAGAATGAACATACAACCATCATGTACTTAATGATGAAATTAACCTCTCTGTCTATATATCTACCATCTTTGTAATGTTGGCAAATTAAATAAGTATAAGAATATGCATTGTCCGTTTAAGTGAAAATTTCTATATGTGGCTGAAGATTACTCGATATTTTAAAACTGATGTAAAACTGCAGTGTTTAATAAAATGAAGTAGTATGAAACAATTGTACTACCCTACCTTGGATATCCTTGTTGCTTATTTTGATTATATATATATATATAATTCTAGATGTTTACGTCATGTTTTTTTTTCTAGTCTACACACTTTTCATGCATATCTGTACTGAGCATTTTGTATTTTTGCCTGAAAACATGAATAATTGATATTTGTTAGTCTTCTAGCGAAACGAAATGCGTTTTGTTGGATTCACTGTCTTGATAACCCTTGTACGTTTATGTTTTCTCAAGTCTCACGATAGTCTTTATGAATGTTGCTCTTTATGTAGGAACCTTTATTTTTTTGTATTACACGCATATTCATACACCTGCGTAAATATATGTGTGTAAAGAAAGCACCTAATGTTTTAAATTGTCTAAAGAAAAAATAAATTACTAAACTGCAATAAAGTAATAAAATAATAATATTTATTTGAAGCTGAAATTTCATGAATCACAATTCTAAGTTTCATGTTACAGATTCTCAAGTGATAATACAATAAATTCAAGAACCTTATACATGAAGTGTGTGTGTGTGTGTGTGTGTGTGTGTGTGTGTGTGTGTGTGTGTGCGCGCGCGTTGAATGTGTAATGCCTGCAAACAAAAGAGAACCTTCTGATTTTTTTAACCGTTTATCGGAAATATACAAGTGTTTACAAAATTCAACTGTGAAGCAGTTGCAAGTCAAAAATGAGCATTTAGAATGGAACCCCTATGGAAAAATATTATGTTGTTTTTCAGAAAATCAAATACCACAAATATTCTTGGTCTAAGTTTAAGTTGTGGTGCCTTCTAAATATAGTCCAAATGCTTAAGGCGGCGAGCTGGCAGAAACGTTAGCACGCCGGACGGAATGCTTAGCAGTATTTCGTCTGTTGCTACGTTCTGAGTTTAAATTCGTCCTTCCTAAAAACTCCCGAAGAAAACTATATTCACCTATCCTCTCCAGAATTGGACGAAATAACATGGATCTTAGAATACATCACGGGAAATCTGTAGCTTTGCCTTTCATCCTTTCGAGGTCGATTAAATAAGTACCGGTTACGCACTGGAGTCGATATAATCAACTTAATCCGATTGCCTGTCCTTGTTTGTCCTCTCTATGTTTAGCCCCTTGTGAGTTGTAAAGAGTTCAAATTCCGCCGAGGTCGACTTTGCCTTCCATCCTTTCGGGGTCGATAAATTAAGTGCCAGTTGCATACTGGGGTCGATCTAATCGACTGGCCGCCTCCTCAAAAAAAAAAAAGGGCTGTGTGCCTAGAGTAGAAAAGTATATTCCAAGTGCTTTCGCAGTTTCTGATATTGTGCTTTAATATTCAAATGTGTTTAGCTGTTGTTATATCAGAACGTCTTTCAATATTTCTAGCAGTATATTTATGTTTATTATATCTTAAAAATATTTCCAGTCAAACATACATAACATTAGAAACTGAATCATTAGCTGTGAATATTTCGGGCAATAAAAGATAAAATTCGAAAGACATAAATAATTTAAACGACATTTTACGGTCAATTGCACAAAGAGAAATATTTAAATTTGAAAAGCAGTCAAAGATTTTTATCATTATTTGGTGTTTTTGTAGAAAAAAATCTATCAACAACTAAAATTTAATTTAACATTCGTGTTTATATTCGTATAATATTGTTTTACTTTTCTTCTAATGATTGCATCGTACTGCAGCTTTGCTGAGGCATCAAACTTAAGGGGTTAGTCGACCATATCGATTCCACTAATGATCTCAGTCTGGACTTTTATTCATATCTGTTTGTCGAAATTTATGTTACTAAGTATGAAGCTGACAACATAGAACACAGTGCCAATTCTAAGCGGTGTAGATATAAAACTACATTCACCTATTCATATATATATATATATATATATATATACAGAGACACACACACACAAACACACACACATACATGAATATATGTATGCATAGATACTTTTATTAAAGCTACAATATATTCACAAAACTGTTACTCAAGGTTTCACGTTCCCGTCCGTCGGACAGCTGTGATGAATATTTAATTGCCAGCTTACTTTGCATTTATTTGCGTACTTGTATAAATATATATATGTGTGTGTGTGTGTGTGTGTGTGTGTGTGTGTGTGTGTGTGTGTGTGTGTGTACATATATACATATATATATACACACACATATACATCTATATATATATACGCATACATATATATATATATATATATACATACCGACATACATACATACATACATACATACATACATACATACATACATACATACATACAAGCATACATACAAACATACGTACGTGTGTATATATATATATATATTTCTGTGTGAGTTAAAGGTTGGGAAACCAACCAACTAAGGGATAGTACCTATCCAATATACTGCTTCTAGAGTGCCCAATTATTCATACCCAAGTGGTGTTTACTGCGTGGCGATCTTGCAGTTGAGTGTTATATATGGGCGGCAATGATAAGGGTTTTACCCTTAATTTATACGGCAAACAAGAAAATGGAGATGATGCAAAAATGACATACATCAGTCAGTAGACATTCTAGTATGTCTATTTATTCAAAAGTATTAGAAAGTATTAGAAGAATACATACACATGTAGTAACTATGTGTTATACACACATGTACTATTGCAGAAAAGAGCAAAAGATCAAATTATCAGTAGGTTCTAGTACCTTACGGCCGTTTCTGCCCAGAGGCAACGAAATCCTCCAAGCCATCTTCATCTCCTCAGTGTTCTGCAGGGATGGGCAGATAAAGTTTGGATGATGAATGTGCCTCTAGGCTTCTTCAGAGGGTTGGGGGGGTTAATACATATAAGAAACAGTTAGCAATAGGTGCAGTGTGTTTGTCTTTTTGGAAGGACAGAAAAAGAACAGGAGCAAACATGAGGATGTTAGTGAAGCACAACTTATGAACATTATTTGGGTATAAGCTACAGATTTCCCGTGATGTATTCTAAGATGCATGTTATTTCGTCCAATTCTGGAGAGGATTGGGGAATATAGTTTTCTTGGGGAGTTTTTAGGAAGGACGAATTTAGGCAGTAGTTCACATTAAGTTTACATAAGAATTCACATTATGCTTGCATAGAAATACAGTGGTGGACTTGAAGGTATGGTCCGTGTTACGGAGGTGAAAGTTCATATGTAAAGTGCCAGCTAGTAGGTGCAACGTTGTGGATGGTATGGCATAAGCAGACTATGATGGTGAATCCATCATAGAAAAATTTGTTATATGAGTGTACTAATGAGTGTAAGGAACTAGGTGGGACTAAAGCGCGGTGTTATTGTTCGTTACTTTTTGCCGATCAACAAGTTTAGGGATTCCGAGACTTGTTGATTGGCACATTCATCATCCAAACATTATCTGCCCATCCCTGCGGAACACTAAGGAGATGGAGATGACATGGATTATTTCGTTGCCTCTGGTCAGAAATGGCAGTAAGGAACTAGAACCTACTGACAATCTGATCTTTTGCTCTTTTATATATATATATATATGTGTGTGTGTGTGTGTGTGTGTGTGTGTGTGTGTGTGTGTGTGTGTGTGTGTGTGTGTGTGTGTGTGTGTATGCATGTATGTAAATGTATATATAGGAGGTGTATTCAGAAGTTTTGAGACGTTTTTCAGAAGAGGCATTAATAAATTTCAAAGAAGTACAAAACACTAATCTTCTTGAAAATAGGATCCTCTGACTTCAACGCACTTATTGTAGCACTTCATCCACTTCGTGAAGGCCCCATGGAAGTCCTCCAAAATGAAAGTGTCCAGGACTCTTGTCACAGCCTTCAGCTTCTCCATATCTTCAAAATGACTGTCCCTGATTCTCTTTCAGTTTAGGTAACAACCAAAAGTCAATGTCTGGATAGTAGGGGAGGGTGGGGGATAGTTTTGATGCTCATCTCTGTCAAGTAGATGGTTACCTGCATGGAATTGTAACAAGCAGTGTTTAGTAGGGCGTATTCAATGTGTTGTTACATCCGTCCCCTTTGACTTGGAATTTAAAAAGAAAACATTGACAGATCACCTTATTAAATGTAGAATAATGATATACTAAACTTGCAAAAGTCTAGGACATTTATAACTGGCTCTCCTAAAAGATTCTGAAAACTTTTGGAATGCCCCTCATATACATATGTGTGTGTGCACGTGCTTGCGCGCACACACATATGCATACATAAATATATGCATGTATATATATATATATATATATATATGTCTATGTATATGTGTGTGTCTGTATATATATATATATGTATATGTGTACGTGTGCATGTATGTATATATTCATATATATAATATATATATATATGTATGTATGTATGTATGTATGTATGCATGCCTGCATGCATGTATGTATGTATGTATGTATGTCTGTATGTATGTATGTATGTATGTATGTATGTATGTATGTATGTATGTATGTATGTACGTATGTATACAAGACACACATATAATTTCAGTACAGTTCTAAGTTTTAACACTTCATAATATGTTTTCGCTTTTTAAAATATTATTTAATAACACGTTTTGCGTAACAACATTTAGAAAATATATCACGCTAAACAAAAAGCTAATTCTTTAGAAATAAACTCGTTGGAAATAGACATATCAAAGCGCATTAAATATAGTTAATAATAACATATTACGTTAAACCTGACAAATAGATAAACAATTGATTTTCCTTTATTGACATTACTTGCATAATTGAAGCATAATTGAAAAATCCATCAGTTAGATATTCTTTAATGAACTCTTTTATAACTAACCTGATCGAAAAGACACTAGATTTCGCTAAAAGTGATGCGTGAAACAGCGATTATTATATTGGTTTCACATTTTGGCACAAGGCCAGCAATTTGGGGGAAAGGGTAAGTCGGTTACATTGATCCTATTGCACAACTAATATTAATTTAATCGACCCCAAGGGGGATGAAAGGCAAAATTGACCTCAGAACGTAAGGACAGACGAAATGCCGCCAAGCATTTTGCCCGACGTGCTAACGATTCTGCCAGTTCACCGCCTTCAACTGGGGTTATTAAATTAAAATAATAACACATGCCAAATTATTGCTTTCTTTTAATAATTCTCCACTATCGTTTAGATCGTGTAGATTCAGCTGATATTTGTGAGTTTATGAGATTTTTGTAATTTACATTTATTACGTAATAGATTAGATATTTTATAGTAGAGTTCTTTTCGGGATGTGGAGTATATTATTTCTCGTAATAACCAACAGTTATATAGTTTCAATATATCTCATTAAGTTACTTTTTAAATATTTATATTGAGGTTATTATTAATATTGCCTTACACAAAGTTAATTATTTGCTGACTTGAAAGTAAATGTACTAGAAGTTTCATTCATATTTAACCAACAATGTTAATTATTTAGACATTACTTCAAACTTAGAAACCAGCTAAAATTATTAATTTCAGAAAGTAATATGCATTTCAGAAACAAAAACAACTTACAGTACATAAATATATTCATTCATCTGAAATTATAAATATTTAGTGGAATTATTAGTTTTGATTTCTCTAGTGTTTCATATAATGCACACTCTTTCAGCAGAATGGCCATGTATTTTAATGAAGTGAAAAAATGCAGTGATTTTTTAATGTAAATTAGTTGTATGAATAATTAGTTCATCCAAATATATTTAATATTAATACATGGAGTATTTGAAATCATAAAATCATTAGGAATATACTAGAGTTTACTGAACCTTTAATTCAACATAATACAGGTTACAATCTTTGCATTTCTGAACTGAATAAATTGTTCCCTAAGGTTCCATCTTAAATATTAGTTTTCAGTTGAAATATATTTCTTTGCTAGAAATATTTCTTTTAACCATTTAAAAATTACTAACGGCAGTTCTTGGTCCTTGTATGATTGAGAAAGAAACTTCAAACGAATCAAACGTATTTCTTTCTTTTTTATCTTGTGCATACGTATATATTACATTCAATAGTAAATTATTTCGTATATAAATATAAGAAGTTATATTTCAGACCTATTATTACTCGAGAATTAATAATGTAAAACGCAGTTCTGATTTGTGTTTTATCAAGTTTCATAAATACGTATATTGATAGATAGGTGTGTATGTATATCTTAACGTGCGTCTCCCGTACAGAATCCTCTACACCATGATCAACGCCTAGTCAGAGGACTTGATTTAAGTACAATTAATGATTACTTTGCCCCCAGACTGTGGTAGTCTCACGGTTGAAAGGATATTTAAAAGAGAGTGATATTACGTAATCAGCACTGCCACACTATAGGAAATGACACTAGACATTTACACGTTCAATTTTTGTGGAACATGTACTTGAAGGATTGGTATGTACATTTAACAAAGCATATACAAATGAAGGAAATGGTTATCGTTGGAATCGCCAGACAGTCATAAGCAAGTAAAGAGTACTTGTGCATGTATACATGTGTGTATATGTGTATGTGAGTATGCTTTGTTTGTGACGTACGAGGGGGGGGGTTCAATAAGTAATGCCCATTGGCAGTGGTTTGATCTAGCTGAAATTTTTCATGTGCAATTATTTATATCTCTATAGATTACGTGGCAAATTACAGCTCTGAACTAATTGTGGTTTTTGATTTACAGGTGTTTGAACTGAGTCAAGTGTGAAATGGAGCATGTTGAGTGTTGAACAGTGATCCGGTTTTTGTATTTGAACGGACGCACATTACGGGAGACTTTTGATGAAATGAAAGTAACTTATGGTGATGATGCCCCATCATATGACCTTGTACAACGCTGGCATCGTGAATTCAAACATGGTTGGAACTCTGTGGAAACAGCTCCCAGATCTGATCGCCCCCCTTCTGCCATTGATGAGGCATCTGTCCGTCAAGTTGAGGCTGCCATTTTGGAAGATCGACGCATAACTATTCGCCAAATAGCCCATGAGGTCAAGATTAGTACCGGGTCTGTGGAAACTATCATTCATGACCATTTGCATATGCAAAAGGTGTCTGCCAGATGGATTTCCAGGTTGCTCACACCTTTCCAGAAGCAAGAACGCGTTGAGTGCTCGAGGATGAATTTGGAGATGTGCCAAGAAGATGAGTCAAAATTTTTCAAAAGACTGATTACACAGGATGAAACCTGGGTCCATCATTATGATCCAGAGACAAAAGCCCAGTCAATGCAGTGGAAGCACCGTGACTCGACTCCTCCAAAGAAAGCAAGGGTGCAGCCCTCCGCTGGCAAGGTCATGCTCACAGTCTTCTGGGACCAGGACGGAGTAGTGATGACAGATTTCCTGGCAAAGGGTACCACAATTACAGAAGCCTATTATGCTTCACTTTTGAGGAAATTAAGAGAAGTTATCAAAATCAAGAGGCGGGGCAAGATCAGCAAAGGCATCCTCCTCCTGCAGGACAACGCTCCGTTTCACAACTCGCGTGTCGCCAGATCAGAAGCACAGGCGTGCGGCTATGAACTCCTCCTCCACCCCCTACTCTCCTGACCTTGCACTCTCTGATTTTCACCTCTTCCCAGCCATGAAGTTGTTTTTGAAAAGAAAGCGTTTCCCAGATGATGCAGCCTTGATTTCTGAAGTCACGTCATGGTTGGAAGACCAAGCTGGGGTCTTCTACAAAAACGGTCTCCAGAGCTGCATCAAACGATGAGAGAAATGCGTAACTCTGGGTGGTTCCTATGTAGAAAAAGACTAATAACTGTGCCAAGTTTCGTTGATCTACTGCTATGGGAAGTGGTTCAGGGGCATTACTTATTGAACGCCCCTCGTATGTACGTGTTTGTGATGTGTGTGCTTGTGTGTGTGGGGGGGGGGGTTCTTCATCACTAATCTTAGTTTTCTTTATGATGTGCTTCTGGTAAGTGTTATAGCATTAGCGACGTTATTTGTTCATTCACCTGATGTTGCTGCTTTTGCTGTCTGTGCCATAATTACACTGAAGTTCACCTTGTTTGATGTTCATGTCAGAGTTGTTATAGTCGTTGCAATTCTCTAATACTCAGATAATGATTATTACTTTATTACTATTCTCTAATATTAATGGTAATGATTTCAAATTTTGGCACAAACACAGAAATATTTTAAAGGAAAGAACTTGTCTATTACGTATCATATCGACACCAGTACTTGACTTGTAATGTGGGTGTATGTGTGTGTGTTCTTGTGTAAAAAAAAAGCTTCGACTTGTTGCCCCTTTAGGCAAAACAAGGATCAAATAAATAGGTTTCGATACAATACGCAGTAGATTGAAAGAAATATTGAGTTTGATATGATCGTCTCAAAACTTTGAACTCGGTACTCCAGCACTGTAGCAAACTAAACAGAGATGAAAGTAAAGGGATATAAAATAAATCCAGTATATCTACAATATCTATGGTTTGGCTAATAATTGACTGTATTTGATAGGAAAGTAGAGCAGAGTTTGAATGTACTGGTCATAGATTCATGTCGAAAGCCTCCCCTACCTAAAATATATAATATTAAAAAGATTAAGGTGGCTAGCTGACAGGACCGTTAGCTTGCGGAACAAAATGCTTAGTGGCATTTCGTCCGTCTCTATGTTATGAATTCATATTCCACCGAGGTTGACCTTGCTTTTCATTCTTTTGGGGTTGATAAATTAAGTACCAGTTAAATACTGAGATCGATGTAATCGATTAGTCTCCACTCCCCAATTCTCAGGCTTTGTGCTTTTAGTAGAAAGAATTATAAAATGAATTTAATAAAACTGACTATAGTACCATAGTATTGCGTCTGTTTTAACGCTTCTAATGAATTTACAATGATATAATTGTCTTAGTTTTGACACGCAATCTCAAATCAAAGCGCTTTGGAAATAAGTTCAAAGAAATTTCTTTTTCTATTATTTGAAAGTATCTATAAGATAATACTGCACGAGACAATGAAAGCATAACTTTGATCCAATAATATAAGAAATGGTAGTTTCACTTATAGACCAGTCTATTTATAGGTTATCTTTGAAATTCTTCTTCATAGTTCACTTTATTGGAAGAGCGATATTATATTGATTTGGTTTCTGTTTCTTGACAGTCACAGAGAAATGAGAATGATACGTGCATGTGCTTTTCAGTCCAAAACTGATGGAAATGAACAAAATGAAATTCGAGTGTATTTTGATATTTGTCAGTTTTATTAATTTGTTAATACTCGGGCAGAAGATTTGTAGTTTATCCCAGTCTTCTGAGATCAGTATTTCGATTGAACATCTGTAGTCCTACTTTCGTAGGAAAGGAAAGGTTCCAGAGTGCAGCAGCTTCGAGTAGAAATGATTTTGGATACTGTTTAGGGATGAGTAAGTACGTAATATACGATAAGGACGACTAGCGGAAGAAAGATTAATGTACTGGACGAGTTCAAGTTGCTGGAAGACAGGTCCTCAATTCAAGACATTAGAATAATGGAGAATAGTATTTTGGGGTCCATGTTTTTACTCTGTTGGTTAAAATCC
This sequence comes from Octopus sinensis, assembly GCF_006345805.1. Lineage (NCBI taxonomy): Eukaryota > Metazoa > Mollusca > Cephalopoda > Octopoda > Octopodidae > Octopus > Octopus sinensis. The sequence continues at coordinate 122,577,837 of NC_042998.1, read as the reverse complement.
CTACCACTCAGTCTCAGTTGTTTCTATGTGTAGCAACAAAAACCCTATATTTTTCCACCAGCTCCATTTATTTACTTTTATTTCTCAGTCTTCGTACATATCGTACACATATGTAATTACTTGTGATTGTAGGATATTTATATAGAAATGAGAAAAAAATACGTCTGTTTCCCTACATAGCATGAACTGTTACTGTAAGAGTATTTGCTCGAGTTATCTTTTGCCTTCTCCAGGGGGACATGACTCCGGAGACATTTCAAGTGAAAGCAAAATTGAATTTGTGCTTCGTTATGCCTTTCCCACCTGCTTCAGTTACATAAGTAGACTTATAGCAATGCCTTACGTAAAGTGAAATAGCTAGTAAGGAATTAAAATCGACATTAGCTTACATAATACGCTACGGTACTTTCCAAGTGTGTATTTACAATCATCAATAAATATTTCAAATCGAATAACTATTCCATACTGAAAGTTCCACTTGACCATCTACGTGCTTGCGAGCATATGCACATGTATATGTGTATATGCATGTACGCCGACACCAGCATAAAGAAACTTTTACGTTAAGTTACACACATAACTGTGTACCTATATATCAATATCCATATTTGAGATTATATATATGTATATTTGTGCGTGTGTGTATCTTATGTGCGTATGGTTACAGTATACGTAAAAACGCTATTTCTATCTCGTTGCTCTTCAAGTTTACACATAACAATTTATGCGAGTAAATACGTACACATACATACAACACGTACAGACATATGCACATAAACATAAATGCACAAACACACATTACATACTTAAAGTGTATCATTATGATTGTGCTAAAGGCAATGTTTCACACTATATAGCAAGCGATTTTTTAACGAAAATAATCATTCTCTATTAACTTTTAAAATGGAAGTCAATGAGAAGAAAGTTTTTTTTCTCTGTCATGAATAGAAAATCATTTAAATATCTAATTAACAAAAATAGTCCTATAAATTCTTTCTTGAGAAAGAATCTATACAAAACAATTAATTTCAAAGCATCATCTGTAATGTTGCGACACAAAGTAATTTGTTGTTTTATGTTTGTTTTATTTTTTTATCATTCTCAAAGAGTTATTTCGATATCTGCCGAGGAATGGCGATCGGAAGAAAAGTTAGAGCGCCGGGTTAAAGATTCGTTTTTTTTTTTAGTCTTTTAGTCCGATCGAGATAGACTACACCGTATTTAATCCGTATCTGATTTAATAAAAAGAAGCAACAATTAGTTTAAATTGTCGGTTCCAGATGTCACTGTTGCTATTGCTTAGCACCAGTTTGAACCTGATTGAACAGGTCTGTAGTCACTGACTTTCCATCCGGTAGCATTTCATCTATATTCGTTCTTTTAGAAGATAGTATAGCGTATTGTGTAAGGGAGATCTGCCTGCTAATTTTATATCGTCGATGAACTTACCTAGAAGCTGGCTCGTAGGCTTTTCAGTGAAGTTTACTGTATATTACTGGTATTTATTACATAACTTGCGCAACAATTCTAAAAGGACAAGGTAAAAATAAAGCTATGGAAATCAATAGCAGTATCGTTAGAATGACAGACAAAATGCCTAGTGGTATTTCTCCCGGCTTTCTACATAAAGAGTACAAATCATGCCGAGGTTAACTTTAAATTTCATGCCTCTGAGGTCATCAAAATGAAATATCAATGAAGTACTAGTCTCTATTTAGTCAACTAGCTTCATCCTATCCCAAATTTCTGACCTTGTGCCTATTAAGAGCAATTATTATTATTAAGAACAATTATTATTTTTAAATGCTGACTTGAAAGTAAATGTACTAGAAGCTTCATTCATATTTAACCAACAGAAGTTAAGAACGTTATGCTTTTATTCTTAATTTTATTGGGAACTGAGAGGAGCCAATGTATCAACTATCTTTGCTATTTGAGAGATATATACGCGTTTTAATTAGGCATCTGACTGAATAAGTCAACATTTCCTGAGCATTAACATAATACCAAAGACACTAGTGACAGGGCGAGTTTGTTACAACAGAGATAGTGAAGTCTCTGTGGCAAGGAAATTACTACGCTTTGTGAAACAAGAAGTGGCTTATCGGCAAACAAATACTTCTCATCAATAGAAGTGTTTCGAGAGTTTCTTGGAGTGCAAAGGCGACACTAACACGAATGTAGCTAGTTTCATGGTGAGTATAAGTGGTGAAGGCGTTAGCAACACCAATAATAAGTGTTTTTAACATAGGCACTAGGTAAGAGACTAGTACTCGACTGATACTTTATTTTAGCTACTCTGGTGGATTAAATGACAAAATTAATCTCTACGGAATTTGAAACCAGAACATAAAGTACTATAGCTGAATACTGCAAGGTATTTTCTCTGGTGTTCTAAGAATTTGGCGAGCCCACTTCCCTTGCATTACCCATTAATCTTTTTCCTTTTTTATTATAGGATTCAAAGTTTGGTGGAGGGGGCTAGTCTATTTCATCAATCTCATATTTAACTAGTACTTATTTCATCGACTCTGAAAGTTGACCTCGGCGGAATTTGAACTCCGAAAGCAAACAGACGAAATGCCGCTAAGCATTTTCTCCGGTGTGTTAACGATTCATCCAGCTCACCGCCTTAGCAATATTAATTAATAAAAACAATCAACTTCAAAATAAAAAAAATAAACATGTACGAATTAATCAAAGGAGGGAGAGAGAACAGAACGATTAAGCGCAAACAGAAACAGAAACAAAGGACAACAACTACAGTGTCAATGCCATGACTAATAAGAAGTGCACACAAGTCAAGGAGGGAAATTCTATGCAATTGCTCAACTGAGCCTATAGAAATAACAACCTAAAGCATCCTTAAAACAACTTAATATGAGGAGGTGAAAAGCAAAGGCATCGATACATCGATAACTGTTTTGAGGGAGGGTGTTCACCCCTAACAAAACCAACAAAACGCAGCAACCAAGTCAACAAAGGCATACTCATACACATGCTTTCACTATTGTTTCTCGTATTCAGTTTCATTGTTACTCATAAGCCAAGCATTCAGAAATATTTAATCCATTATACTATACTTCACATTAAATCTCGCAACTGCCTTATAGAGCGTAGGGCTTTAAAGGGTTGGGAAGCATTGTAAAGATAAAGCCATAATCAAAGGTGTTTACATCATAATTGGATGCAAAGGCTTTCATTGCAGATTGCAACAGCGTCTTAGAAAGAATTCTATAGAAGTTTATTTTCTTATTCTGAACAGCATGAATCAAAAGCCATATTTTACTGAACGTCTTTCTGTAATACAAAGATACTTTAACAATATTCACATGTACGCATATATCGACACAGAAATATATGTAGACGCGACCACGTTCGTGTGTACATTTTAGAAATTAAATTGTATGTGGGTGTATGTGTATATATAGATACATAATGTGTATGCGCACGCACACACACACACGAACGCCGCGCTTACATGTTTTATCAAAGCTACGCAGCCTTCAATTTGAAGTTAGCTCAAAATCTTCCTCAATCCCTCTCTCGCTATCTCGCTTTCCTTTTACTTCAATTTCCCTAATATGTGTGTGAGTGTGTGTGTGTGTGTATGTATTATATGCATACAGAAACCTACATATATACATATTCATATATATATATATGGTAATATATTTTTATATTGGCTTTTGCTTTTATAAACACTTAATCTTATAATTTCATTAGACACACAAATATAAATTCAGAATATTATATATGTGTGAGATTTCTCTGTGCATTCATAAATGTATCTGTATATACGCATATATATTTATGTGTGTGCGTATGCATCCCCATGTATACGCACAGAGACTCATCACATACATACTTAACACAACCATAGGGATGTTCCCTCTGACGCCACCACTTTCGGTGTTAGACATCTACTGCAGACATTGAACAAACGATAATGATTCTATAATTACGTGAAGTAACAGAAATAAATCTATGTGACATTTTCTTTGGTGTATTTTAAAGTCTTTTACTGTTAATCTTGCTTTGGCCTAAATTTAGCATTAAACAAAAACGAATTGCCAATCAAAGAACTAGCAACAAACACCAGCAGCTACAAACGACAGCCACAACAGTAGTAGTAGTAGTAGTAGTAGTAGTAGTAGTAGTAGTAGTAGTAGTAGTAGTAGTAGTGCTGTTGTTGCTGCTGATGATCACCATCATCAAAATCATGGCATTAATAGTAATAACAATATGTCTAAAGCGAGAAGTATTCCTAACGGCTGATAGCAGTGAATATGACCTTTGTACGGCTCAAATATGTTCCAAACATTTGAACTGGTCAAAATGCTTATTTACTCACAATACTACTTTCGCATGCCTATTACAATATTTTCTTTACTACTGCAGAAACAGATTACAAAATGTGTGATAGCTTACATTAATAGAGAGATAATTGAAAGCTTTAATATACCTGGTATGAAAAGGCGATGCAGTCCCCAGAAAAATGGGTGTCTACCAAAACCCAATGAAGTAGTCTCAAAAATCCATAATACTCTGACAACCAAGAATATATGCCTTCTTTCTCTTGGCTTAAACATGCATGCTTGAGAGGCGGCATACTATCACCCGCTTTTCAATGCTTTTCTCTCGAAGTGAAACTTGAAAACGTTGATGGAGGTTTGGTCGAATAGGAAAGCCTTCGCTCTTAGCCTTTTCAGCCATGTGCATCTCACAGGAAACCTGCCTGCCTTTACCAGCAAAGGAGGCGGTGTGATCTTCAAGATGAACTCAACTGACAGCTGCATCTGTTCTTTCTACACGTGACTGTTGTTCGATAAAGCCCCATAATTCAATGCTTTGACAATGAACGAATGCAGAAGTACTTCACCGTTCTGCTCACATTTCAAACAGACCTAGATGACAGCATTTTTCTACCAGTACAATTTATCTCGAACTTGTAATAATTCCGAGTAGCACTAACAGGCAAGAGATTTCTGGGAGTTATCCTTAATTGCCCATTTAAAAGTTATTTGAAATAGAACAGGTGTGTAATCCCGCACCCACCGGACATGACTTCCTGAAATTGTCTTTTTAAAAGCATATTGAAAGCTTTCCATTTTTGATGGGTGGGTATATAACTTTTCACATTTCTTTCCATTATCTTTGATAAATTCCACAGCCACGGAGACACAGCATTTCCTGACACACAGCTATCACGCTTCCAGCTCCGAGTGAATGATGTTGACAAAATTTCTTCCATTGCTATTAACGATAATTACAATATCCTCACTTAGGCAAAAGCACGTGTATTTGAGTGTTGTTGCTGTCCCAGTTGTTCTTCCAAACATGTCGCTAGAAATCTTTACATTGCTATATTCATATAAATATCATAAAAGTGGAAATTGAGATAATTTTTAAAATATCAAGATCTAGTTGGAGAGATGAAGAGATTGTTTGACACAAGGATGAAAATTGCAATTGGTATACTCATCCCGCAACCAAAATTGCTATCAAAGAGGATGGAACATATGAGGTACGTGTTGTCGGCCTGTAGATAAAGGCCACCCTATATTTTGAATTATCCTAATAGTTTTCAGGAGATATATTTTCCTAAAACAAAGGATAACACACCTGCTAATTAAATTAGCATGTAAATGTTTTTCTGCAATAATAATAATAATACCAACAACAACAACAACAACAATAATAATAATCTCAATTCTTTTTTTTATTGGCCACAAGGCTGACACGCATGATTACATAAAGGGACAAGACAGGACGAAAGGTTACAAAGGGTTTTGCCGTTTTTTTTAAACATCGAGTAAAAATCTTTATAACAACTTATAAAATTCAACATGAAAAACTCCCAAAAGGGGGACGTTTCGAAAGGTTCCTGGTGGAAAAAACCCTACAAAGCCAACGGGAGCCTGGTCAAAAAAGGGGGTGTAGAAAGTCCCCTTTCTTCTCTCCTTTTTCATTACCTTTTTCTTTGAAATCACACAGGCGAAACCTGAGAACTGGTCCATTTATACAGGCCAGTCTCGCACAATTCACCCCCTTTCATAAAACTTGCTATCGGACAGCACTTTCCTCTCTAACCTCATCTTCCTTTTCAAGTGAAACTTGAAAAAGTTGACGAGGCCTTGACCAAAGAGGAAAGTGTCTGTCTTTAGCCCTTTCAAACGAGTCCACCACACGACCTCTTTCGCCACAGCCACTAGGCACAAGAAAACGGCCTCGCCCTCCTTGTTAAAGGAGGTCGGCGGGGCAATCTTCACTATGGATTCGGCCGATAGTCGGATCCGTCCTATACGTGACAGTAGCTGTTCGACATAAACACATATTTCAGCAATACTCGGGCACTGGACGAGTGCATGCAGGACGGTTTCGTCGTCCTGGCAACACCTCGGGCAGGCCCGGCTGACGGCACTTCCGTGCCGGTAGAGTTTATCTCGAACAGGCAGAGCCCCTCGGTAGCACTGCCAGGCGAGAGACCTCTGGAAATTATCCATCGGCATAATAGGGCGGCGAGCTGGCAGAATCGTTAGTGCGCCGGGCGAAATGCTTAGCGGTATTTCATCTGCGTTACGTTGTGAGTTCGAATTCCGCCGAGGTCTACTTTGCCTTTCATCCTTTTGGGGTCGATAAATTAAATACCAGTTACGCACTGGGGTCGATGTAATCGACTTAATACCTATGTCTGTTCTTGTTTGTCCCCTCTGTGTTTAGCCCCTTTTGGTTAATAAAGAAATAGGTATTCCATCTGCCGTTACGTTCTGAGTTTAAATTCCGCCCAGGTCGACTTTGCCTTTCATCCTTTCGAGGTCGATAAATTAAGGACTAGTTACACACTGGGGTCGATGTAATCGATTGAATCCCTTTGTCTATCGCCTCTAAGTTTAGCCACTGTTGGCAATAAAGAAATGAAGAAGAAGAAGAAGAAGAAGAAGAAGAAGAAGAAGAAGAAGAAGGAGGAGGAGGAGGAGGAGGAGGAGGGAGGGGGGAGGAGGAGGGCAGCAGTTTTAGCGGAGGGATGAGTCGATTACATCCGCCCCAGTGTTCGACTGGTACTTATTTTACCGTCTTCGAAAGGATGAAACGCAAAGACGACCTCGGCGGAATTTTAACTCAGAACGTAGCGACGGGCGAAATACTTATTTCTTTACTACCCACAGGGGGCTAAACACAGAGAGGACAAACAAGGACAGACAAACGGATTAAGTCGATTACATCGACCCCAGTGCGTAACTGGTCCTTAATTTATCGTCCCCGAAAGGATGAAAGGTAAAGTCGACCTGGGCGGAATTTGAACTCAGAACGTAGCGGCAGCCGAAATACCGCTAAGCATTTCGCCCGGCGTGCTTAGCAGACGCTCAACATAAGCCCACAAGTCAGCAATGCCCGGACCCTAAACGAATATGCGCAGAACGGTTTCGTCACTCTGCGCACACCTTGAAGAAACCTATCCGTGCCTGTAGAGTTTATCTCGAACCGATATATATATATATGTATATATATATATATATATATATATATATATATATATATATATATATATATATATATATATAACCAAATACTTTCTATATTTTACTGTCACCGTTGCTACTGTTGGTTTTATTTTAATTATTTTTGATATTCCAACATTTCCTATCATACTGGAGGAGCATGTCAACATTCAATAGAAGATGCAAATTGCTGCGAAAAGACGGTAACAACAAATGAGATTCTGATGTTGGTAAGTGTGTGGGCGAAGGGTAAGTAGTTTAGCCTGGATTATATTTAGTACGGGCTTTGTGTAAACATGTCAGACATGTCCATTGAGTTCTGTAGATGAGGTGAGAACAGTAGTATTTTTCGCTACGGACAGGGGAATTTTGGAAGAGAGGCCTTGCAAGTCTACCAGATAGATGGAAGAGAATTGTAGAAAATGAAGGAGAGTATATTTTAGATTTAAAAATTTAAAACCTTATCTATCTCAATTTTGAAAAATAAAAGTATAAAGAAGAACTCATTATTTATGGGATGACCCAATGTATATGTATGTTTATATATGTGTGTGTATGTATATGTGTATGTATGTAAGTATGTATATATATATATATATATATATATATATATATATAATATATATATATATATATATATATATATATATATATATATATATAATATATATATATTATATATATATATATATATATACATATATATATATTAAATGATAAACACAATATATTTTTATGTGCTACTGTTAGTTTCATGCAAATAAAATAATCCAAACAGTATTTTTAACACACCTGGTGTCTCAGCGCAATCTTAGTTTATATTTTAGATGTTTCCCTAGACCTAAACACCTCCTCTTATAAAATTTACCATAAGCCCAACGAGAAACTTTACTATATACATAAATAGCCTTGTCGATCCTATGTAGTATTTAAATACCTCTTAGCTAACATAAGTAACAGAGTATCTAACTTCTCTTCCTCTAAAGAAATTTTCGAGAAGACAGCCCTGTACTACAACAATGCCCAAGCCAATAGTGGTTTTAAAAACAAATTAATATATAACCCCTGTAATATTAAGAGGAATAATAAAAATAATAGACCTAGGGAAAAATTTGGTTCGCTATCCACTCCCTTTCCCTTCATGTAAAAACTAACATAGGTAAAAGATTCCAGTCTCTCCTAGACAAACATTTTCCAGAAAATCACAGGTACAGGAAAATATTTAACAGACGCTCACTGAAATTATCATATAGCTGCTCTCCAATGTGAAAAGCATCATTACACGATAGCAACACCAAGAGCTTACTCCTAGTTGTAACTGTCGAAATGCAGTAACATGTCCACTCGACCAAAGATGTATGATTAAATCCGTCATATATAAGGCAGAAGTTACAGCAACGCTAAAGGATAACACAACCGATAGTTAGAACTATATGGGACTAAGTGCTGGCGACTTCAAACATCGCTATACTAACCACATATCTTCCTTCCGACACAGGAACAAAAGTAAAGCTACTAAGTTGGCTAGCCACATATGGGGTTTCAAGTCGAACGTCACACCATACATGATAAAGCGGAAAGTAGTCGAAATATCCTCACCATATGTCAACAGATCAAAAAATGTAAGCGCTCCGTAGCTGAAAGTACTCAGATACTTTTCAGATCTATCAATCTGCTGAATTCTAGATCCGATATTTTCAGCGGTTGTAAGCTAAGTTCCTGTTGATAAATTGGAAAGTACCACCCTCTCTTCTTTTGCAGCTGTACAATAGACACCAGGCCACTATGTTTTCAGTCTTATATTTTCCGGTTAAAGGGAAAATAATTCTAATTCCCCCACTTTTATTGTCCTATTTTCAACTTGTTATGCCGCGTGGCACTGAAACACCAGGCGTGTTAAAATATACTTTTTAGTTTCATCGCATGAAACTAAAAGTGGCACATAGAAACATTTATTGTGCTTATTACATAATATTTGTCTCTTACCAGATGGAGTACTTTCTTTGCTGATATTACCATCACGGGACAGTATATTATGTGCGTATATATATGTATACATATATATATATATATATATATATATATATATATATATATATATATATATATATATATATATATCACCGCGATCACCGCGACCGACCAGGCTATCAGATGTTGCAACACATCGCTGGTCACAATGCGCTTCGCATTGTTTTAGCCTTCAAATGACGCCATCTCGCTTAGCCAATAGAAGAAAGAGTGAGAGGAAGTTGTGGCGAAAGAGCACAGCAGGGATCGCTGTATATATATATATATATATATATATATATATATATATATATATATATATATATATAACGTGTGTTTATGTGCGCACGTGTGTATGTGTATGTGCGCGCGTGTGTGTGTGTGTGTGTGTGTGTGTGTGTGTGTGTGTGTGTGTGTGTGTGTGTTGTGTGTGCGTGTGTGTATGTGTGTGTATGTGTGTTTATACATATATCAGGCATTGCAGTGTTTGAAAAGAATTTAGAATTTCATAACAAAGATCAATAGCTCGATGAAGTCAGAAACAAAATATTTCTTAATAAAGAATGGCGCCACTAGGAATCGGTGGAAATAGAAATGAAGCTTTTATCATTTAGAATGTAATACAGTGAAATGTGACATTTTTCCATAATTATTTTCTTTCTTTCATTTAAAACTAAAGTGAGAATTTTAATTTTGTAAAAGTTGTAAATTTTTATAAATTGTAAAACAAATGTAAATTTGTTCCATCGATATTTTTATTGGTATCTTGTAGTTATTTTTGCATTGCCCAATTCATCATTTTAGCTCTTTCACTTAAGAAGTATAATAATAAAAATACGTAACTTTTAAAATATATTTAGTTGAAGGGTGATGAATCGACAGAGATTCTTACAGTAACGATTAAAGATTTTGCTTTTTTTTCTTTCTTTGTTTCTTAACATTTTGAGTTCAAAGAAGACCAAGACTGATTTTGCTGTTTGTTGCTTAGGTTTAACAGAAGTATTATGTTAATCAATATTAATCTTCCTCTTCAAAATTAGGTCTTGTGCTACTTTAGTATAATAGTTAAAACTGAAAATATTAGCCTTATTTTTAATAGGTAAAATATACAGAATGCCTCGGTATCAATATTTATGTTTGTGCTTAGGGAAGTGGAAAGTTGAATAAAAGATTATGCATTACTTAGGTGTGTCTTTAAATTTTGGGGCTTTAAATCCCCATGGTCTACTTTCCTGTTAATTCTTGATAGTCTACAAATGCAGACCTCACAATTATTAATGGTAATGACCTCTGCTGGTGTGATCTCGTGTTCACAACTGCCTCCCAAAAGCCGGCGTTCTTCTTTATAGTCAGAAGGTATTTCACTCTTAAAAGATTTCTAAATCTCTATAAATTACAAGTGAGAACCACAAAGAAATATTGCTTTCAGATCTAGAATTGTACAATATATACGTATGTCTTTATTACCCACAAGGGGCTAAACACAGAGGGGACAAACAAGGACAGACATAGGTATTAAGTCGATTACATCGACCCCAGTGCGTAGCTGGTACTTAATTTATCGACCCCGAAAGGATGAAAGGCAAAGTCGACCTCGGCGGAATTTGAACTCACAACGTAACGCAGACGAAATACCGCTAAGCATTTCGCCCGGCGTGCTAACGTTTCTGCCAGCTCGCCGCCTTATGTACAATATATACGCGCGCGCACATACACACACACACACACACACACACACACACACACACACACACACTCACACAAACACACACACACACAACAGATACTTGATTGACATGGTGTTGCATATCAAGCCACACAAACCAACATCTCTCCTACAATCGTTCTGACGCGTAACTTTTTCCTACTGCAGTTACAGTGTTCCTTGGCCCCCAGTGTTAACTAATCTCATTTCACCTCCACTCAAGCATCTCCACTCACATAGTCTCTTTTCCTTCTGGCAGCCATATTATCTGTTTCATAAATCCGGCACTAACCACTGCCAACTCCTACATCTCAAACTTTTGGAATTCCATGCCTGTCTGTGTTTTTTTATTTCTTTTGTTGTTCTTAACTTACAGTTTCTCAAACGTAACAGCAACCATATTGAATCCAATTGTACAAAAGCTGTAACCACAGTTTCTAGTGGGCTGTGAATAACAGATTCGGTGGCTGTAGCTAACGAAACAAAACGATACACAAATGCGTGTTTCCCAGTTCGATTACGTCCTTCGTAGTCCAGCACGGTGTGTTTCCACACACATTATCTTTAAGGATGAATTACCCTCTTGAGGCTGTTTCTGTAGCGAAATTCCTTCAACGTTTAAACGTACACAAACCTGCTAAATATAATTGTACACTGATTTGTCCTAATCATTGCTGCTTTATACTTCGTTGTCAATGGTATTTTTGACTTACCACCCATAACACACCAGATGACAGTTAAATACAGTTGCAGTTTCGCATGGTTTGAAGTATAAATGACAGCTGAACATTGCAACCCCTCGACTGATTTTGGTCCCTCCCACGCAGCCTACATTGTGATTTGTGTGTACTTTCAACTGGTTAGATCTGCGAAGGTCACCATTCTTCCACTGCCATGATGGAATGACAGATAAATTCACCATAAAGGCACATATGTATGTCACCGGATTATAGTGATAAACGCTTGTATAACACAAGTCTCTGAGTTTCCGTCATTAGTACCTAGTAACAGGCCGAAGCAAGATAAGTAATCACTTGGAAGCAAAGGTTTTTACATCAGAGTGTTCCTCACCTAAATGGATGCTGTGACAACAGCTAGAAGCTTCTCAGTGCCGGTGGTTTTAACTGTTGGATGACCGTTGACTCAACAGAGTTCATCCACCCTAAGGTTGCCGGTTTAGTCGGCGGCAGCACAACAATGCAACAGATTGTACTGGGTTACATGTTACCAGGATCACTAACAGTGATCTGACATAACGTGTATACATAAGTACATACATGTGTGTGTATGTGCGTATGTGTACGCGGGTGCTTGTGTGTGTACGTATGTATGTATATATGTATTTCGCTTAGCCATTGTTGTAAGCTAATGAAGTTCATAACACAACCATAGTTTTCCCTGTATCATCTCTTTTTCTTTCATATATATAAAGGTAAAAGATGGAAAAACCCATACACGGCATAAAGCTGGCCAGATGGTGGTCATCCTGGTTTCCAGTATTAAAATATTCTCATTGCAGATACGCCTGAAGTAATTGTGATAACATGTCTGCCATGGATCCTCATATGTTTACCTAACTCTGATTTTGTTTTAAATTTTCTGTTATAGATATAGAATATAGTTTTCTAACGAATCACATCAGCAGCTGCTCAGCCCTGGTGCATACTTCGAAAATGGATTTTCTGTTTGGCTGTAGATTAACAAACCTTTGAACACAAATAACAGAACAGTTCCACTTTTGCTGTTGGATCCACAAGCATATAAGTACCATGTTGGTGGTCTCCTGATATGTCAGTTTCTGGGATGTCAGACCCAGCTTTTGGAAATATAATGCGACCACAGGCTGCGCAGGGGATTTTATCACTAGATTCCCCCACCACACAGAGCTTCAACATGCGCAGTTCTGGGGGTTTGTGTTCTCTTTTGTTCTGTGCTCAATGTTCACAATAAATGTGACTTAAATGTTTTTGAATCGTCTTGTGTGAGGTGGGGGAGTGATGCGAATGATTACAGAGAACTAATTCGGGCTCTGGACGCCTGAAATCATCAAGGCGGATAACATCACCAAACTATCTCATATGTACTTGCTGAGGCAAACTTCCTTAGTGAGATAGTTTGTCTTTTTCAGATGTAAAATATTTCCAACTGATGCTTAATGTACACATCAGACACTGGTGAAGGCTTTTGAGTGATGTTTCTTTATTTTCTAAAAACCTTGTTCCCAGTTAACCACAAGAACACAATCGTCACAATACAACAATTCGCTAGCAAGGTCTTTGATTTATATTTGAGACGAATCAGATTAAAGGAGTTTCCATATTGCGATCTTTATTCTTCTTAATTCTCCCCGCAATGATTTATGGCACTTAAATAATTTTTCTATCTTCAAATGTTGCTTTTGAAATAAATTAGGATTGAGCAATTTATTGTGTAATTTATGCTGGCATCAGATATACCTGAGGCTCGGATATTTCAGAACTAATTTTCATCGAACTAATCTTTGTGCTTGCCAGTCATAAATCAGTACATAAATTGTTTTGCTTGAAGTCTGACCATGAAGTATCAGGTGATGTGTTTGTTAGAGTTTTACAAAAGGGTGCAGATATTACAGGACAGAGTCTCGGAATTTATCAACATTCGACCGTTTCGGAACTTTTGTGATATTGTTGTAAGCATATTAGATAGAGATCTGTTCAACACGTAATACCAAGCATTATGTAGTCAGATGTACTGCATGTTGCTCCACGCAAAACCTTAACGCTACATATTACAAATGTTATGATTGCATATTATGAGAAAGTCAACAAGATGACTTTCACTCAACTGAGGATTATCTTTCACGTAATTTTTTGCTTGCATTTATGATCGAACTGTTCATTGCCCGTCACACAACTTCGAAGCTCAGTTGTAATACACGAAGACCACTGTTATTCTTTTTGAGGTAAACGAAGCTCTCCAGGCGAGATTACGAATTACTGTCCCGACCTATATACTAGCATTAAATCCAGCAGCTAGGATGATATCGTCGCAAGTAGCATAGAAAGACTAACACTTTTAAGATTGGCGTATACACAGCGAAAAGTTACATATCACCTACAGGAAAGTGGAAAACAGAGGTCACTCAAATTAGATGGCAGTTCATCTAGCCTACAACCTAGATTCTTCTTGATTGCAAACCAACGTCGCCATTCCGTTTCTCATCTGTCGGCTTGCTAACCCAAAATATGCTATAACCGCAATCCATTTCAATTAGTTGAGCATTTTCCTCTTATGAGTATGTCTCAGAATTAGCCACGCTTCCACCGCTAAAGGATTTTGAGAGACCACTATCGATAAAACTGGTTCTTTGTTCTATTTCTTACAAAAGCTTCGATGTTTGGATTGAATTAACAAGAAGATTATTTAATCATACCACCAACAAACGCATTGTTAGTAAATTAGTCTAGCTATTAAAGTTCGTACTTGATTTAGTAAGTCATAGGTTCTCTTCATGGGAAGAAGTTTGAGAGAGACTTATTCGTGAAACATGTGGACACGATCTACTATTATTATTTTATGTACAAAGAGATAAAAGTACGAAAAAATCACTTCTGTCTAGAGTTCAACAAGTAAACGCTTTAAAACTCTAGTTCCATTAATTTAAAAGTTAGATCTTACATACATGCACACACATGCATACATTCGTATACACATTCATACACACACTTTTACACACACTCGCACACGCACACACACCACACACACACACACACACACACACACACACACACACACACACACACACATATAACAGCTATTGATACATGTTTTATGCTATGTGACCTCAGTACAGAATTGCTCGCCAAATCAATCCTGCGGGTTACAACATCTCGAGAAAGTGTTAAGTATGTTTTAGCCAAGAAAAGTTTGTATAAGAACATTTCTTACAAGATCTAAGAAAAACTTCTCGAAGGAACTAATGTCAAAAATTTGAATGATTAAATTTTAAAATACTGTAAATGAATGCCGTACGCAGTAAAGTTTTTTTTCTTTTTCTATATTTAAGAGCTTACTCCACTGATCCGTCTGCTCCAGGTTAAATACACCTTCCTAAGTAAATTTACATGAACGATTTTCATTTTTGTTTTTTAAA
>NC_042998.1:122487488-122557488 GCF_006345805.1 Octopus sinensis | reverse complement strand
TGCCGGGAATTTTTTTGTAATTATTCTTTTATTTTGTAACGTTTTCTTTTCTTTTATTCACGTTACTTTAGATTTTCAGTGTTCTTTCTTTACTATCATGTTTAAGGAAAACTTTTCCTTTATATTTAGTTTTTTAAAACGAATTTTTTTTTCAACTTCACGTAAAATGTTCATATAAATTCTATTGGATATAAAAATTAAGAGAGAGTCGAATCAAGGAGGAAATGGAAATGCTGAATCTATGAAAATCCAAAGTTGTTTTTGTGTTGTTGGGTTTGGGGATTTGGTTTTAGTGGGGTTTTTTTTTTTTTCCATTTTTATTCTATTTTTCCTGTAATTCAAACAAGTTGATGTGGAGAGTAGTTTCGTTCCCGAAGAAAATTAAGAGGAAGATTTTCCATTACCACGATTGAATGTTAGCTAAACCCTTACAGCGGAAATTACTTTGAAATATGTGTCTGTTTGTGTGTGTGTGTTTGTGTGTGTATGTGTGTGTGTGTTTGTGTGTTAATGTGTATGTATAAATGTGTATATGCATATGTATATATATTTTAATGTGTGGGTGTGTATGCGTACGATGTAAATACGGATTCACGCATGTGTATACATATATATATATATATATATCTGTTTATATACATACATACATACATACATACATACATACATACATACATACATACATACATACATACATGCATACATTCATACATACACACTAGTAACGGTGTGCATTTAATATAGTAAAAGAGAACTATAAGATCTATCCTAATATTACCCTCGAGGTCATTATGTTGAAACCACTACTTGTGACTAAAGTAATACTGGAACCCATACTTCTATGCTATTTAATGCAAGCAAGCAATATTTCACCTCTTATTGTTGTTATTATTTTCTTTTTATTGATATTTCTGATTTGAAGGCTCTATATTAAAAAAAATTGCATTGTTATATAAGAATGTCATGGAAGGTATTTAGTGGCTGACATAATTCTACTCCTTACGAAATATAAATACCGGGCGTATACTAAAGTCAGTCAATTTCTCACTGAACAACCACGTAGTAACACAATGTTACGGTGTTGCTGTGTCTAATATTATCATATGTTATTCACGATAATGACAATGCCAGTTGCTGGCCAGAATATATGCAGTGGCTTTATTCTTAAGACAGATGGTGGTCCATACTTTGTCGAGCTTTGTCTTTAAACAATTGAAAAATATATATTGTTACACTTTAGTTAGAGGGAGAAGTATAGTTGGGGAGGGAGGAGAGGAAAATTTATACAGGAAAAAAAAAACAGCACATATATTGCCCAGATTGGAAACAGAATCACTGCCTTCAAAAAAGAGACCGGGATTTTTGAAACAATGAACTTCGCTAAAGACATTTGATGGTAATGTTGCGGATGTTAAACTGAAACTTCAAGCTTATACCGCATATATCTGCTGCGTTTTTTACGATTCAAAATATATTTTGTTGGTTGTTAATATCTGATACTCTGATAGAGCGTGATAGTTTTTGTTTTTTATATCTGAGAACTGGTGAAACCATGGATCTTTGTATTCCATATTTTAGGTATTATAAATGTTCTTTAGTTGTTTAGTGGTTATTTTACATTAGCTGTCCAGATAAATCTACAGTTTTTCATCCAAGTCAGCTAGATCTTTTACATTAATGTGATGCATTTTTTGGATAAACTATTAACCGAATCCTTTTATCCTTGTTCATCATTTCCATTGGGTTAACTATTTGTGGTGATATGCCGTCGTTTCACATTTCAACTCTTAATAATCTTGTCCAATTTTGTCGTTGTATTGCTGATTAATTTGTTAAACTTTCATATCATAACTAGCAGTATCGCCCGGCGTTGCTCGGGTTTGTAAGGGAAATAACTATATAAGCATTTTTAGAGAGTTACTTCCCTTATAGATGCCAATTCGGGCTTTCTTAGCCATTTCTGTTTTGGTGTCTTCAGGCCATGAAGTCGTTGTTCTAAAAGAACGCTGGTCTCCTTGACAACGCTTTACGACGTTGATTTCCTTACACTCCCTTCCCCACAGCTTCACGAGGGAGGGAAGAAGGGGGAGAAGCAAACAGGTGCAGTGTGACCATGGACGCCAACTCCGCCGCCATCGACACACGAAAAATTATGCATTAAAATGGAATAAAAAATGATGTTAAATTATTTTTAAAATCGTAGACTCATCGTAGACGCGCGCTAATACTCAGACGGGCTCGATATGAATCACGACTATAAGATACCCGAATTTGGTTAAACTGCACCGCAAAATGTGGGAGTAGTTAGGAATCTAAATCGAAGGGGACAGACACTCACACAACTACAGTTTTATATATATAGATATTCCACATTAGTAAATGACAGATTTTCTTTTCAGTCGGGGAAGTAGCGTGCAAGATTGATATCTGTTTTCATAAATTATTCTGTCATTCAATATTCTGATGTGTCTGGGGAGAGTCAAAAATAAGAAAAAAGTGGAAATTTTACCGGTGAGTGTGTTATATTATAAGGCACTAAAAGAAAATGACTCTCCCCAGACAAAACAGAATATGCTTCAACACACGAACTCATATAAAGAATCTTGCAAACCAAATCCAAAAACGAAATGTCATTCCATAGTTTCCTGCCTTCTACTTTAACTAGGAATGCATAAAAAATGGATGTCTGATGTTATTTTCCCCATATATGTGTATATGTAATAGGTAACGATTTTTAGCTGATATCTAGCATTGCCATTTAGTTTAACTAATTTTGTATACAAATACTTCATAAAAGCATGTTTTTATTATTTCTACTATCCGTTTATACTACTTTTTTCAAAGCTTTCATTCGCACAGAACAAAATTTAAACAGAAGGAACCGTAAATTTAACGAGTTCTTTGCAAGTTACAGATCTGAGTTCAAGTTCTTTTGCCTGAAGAAGGCTCAAAGAAATCATTATATTGTATTTCTCCTTATGGCGGCGAGCTGGCAGAATCGTTACCACGCCGGACAAATTCTCCGCGGCAGTCCGTCTGTCTTTACGTTCTGGGTTCAAATTCCGCCGAGGTCGACTTTGCCTTTCACCCTTTCGGGGTCGATAAATTAAGTACCAGTTGAGCACTGAGATCGATGTAATCGACTAACCCCTCCCCAAAAATTTCAGGCCTTCTGCCTATATTAAAAAAGATTATATTGTATTTCTCGCTCGAAATCTCTTTTATAACATGCCAATAAAATCGGGGTTTGAAACACAACACACATTTATTATCATGGTTCAAGATTAGAAATTATTATTATTATTATTATTATTATTATTATTATTATTATTATTATTATTTGATAAAAAAAAATAACTCTCCGCTTATTTTGTTGGGTATGATAAAAGTGTCAGCTGTCCACAGCCAGCAGATTAAGGTGACACTTATTTACTGGTCGTGCTTCAAGAACCCTGCGAAGAATTCTTACAGTTCCAAGCAATGTTGATTTTTGTAGGTGCTCTACCTTTATATCTGTACCAATCTTTTTGAGCCATGCTGGTAGTTGAGTGCTGATACTTCTAAGTGTGCCAATTACTATTGGTATCACGTCTACTCACCTCATTGACCACAACCTTCGTATTTCGCACTTCGAATCGTCGTAGTTGTTCAGTTTTTCTTCTTCTTTCACTTTGATCCTGTCATCACCGGGACATGCTATATCAATTATCATGCATCTTCTTTCTTTTTTTTTCTCTTTTCACCATAACAATATCTGGTTTCCGATATCTGCTCAGGTGATCACACTGAATCATTGCAACCCACAGCATTTTGTAATTTTCATTCTCGGTGACGCCTAGGATTTTCTCATACCGCGTCTTTGCTCTTTGTGTGCCGTGATTTCCACAGAGCTTCCAATGGATCATCACCATCATTATTATTATTATTATTATTATTATTATTATATTATTATTATTATTAATACTACTACTACTACTACTACTACTACTACTACTACTACTACTACTACTATTATTATTATTATATTATTATTATTATTATTATTATTATTATATCAAGGCTGAGGCTGGCAGAATCGTTAGAACGTCGGGAGAAATGCTTAGTGGTATTTCGTCTCTCGTTATGTTGTAAGTTCAAATTCCGCCGTGGCCGACTTTGCCTTTCATCCTTTCACAGCTATTAGTGAGTCTGCTAAACTGGTAAAAAAAAACGGCATAACAAAGCAGCTGAAGAAAATTGACAATATTTACAGCAGTTAACAAATGCAGTGTTATACCTGTGTAAACAAGAGCTGCCTTTCCATGGAGATGATGAAAGAAGTCACAGCCTTAATAGAGGAAATTACCGTGAACTATTGCAGTGCTTTGCTGAAATCGACGGCATGTTTGCTTCGAAACAGTTTTCTGGAGTCTCAAGCACAAAAC
Organism: Octopus sinensis; assembly: GCF_006345805.1. Classification (NCBI taxonomy): domain Eukaryota; kingdom Metazoa; phylum Mollusca; class Cephalopoda; order Octopoda; family Octopodidae; genus Octopus; species Octopus sinensis. The sequence continues at coordinate 122,553,064 of NC_042998.1, read as the reverse complement.
AAAATGATCTAATACAAGCGATTGGAAATGTCATCTCTCATGAAATTAGAAGTGAAGTTGATACAGTTCCATGTCTGTACAAGCCGACGAAACTACGGACTCTACAATGCCTGCCCAAGTGTCGATCATAATAAGATATGTATATGAAGACAAAACATGTGAACAATTTCTTGGATTCTATGAAGTCAGTGATGATTAAAGAGCTACAAGACTGGCTGATGCGATCGCAGCTGCGTTGAACTCTTTCAGTGACGCTACAGATAAATTACTGTACCAGACTTACGACGGAGCAGCTCTAACGGCAGGAACGCTAAACGGAGTACAAAGCAAGCTAAGGGATAAAGGATTTAAACACGCACAGTTCAATCACTGCTATGCGCATAAACTCATCTTAGTTTTGAGTAAAAGTGTCGAGAAGTTGAGTGGAGTAAAAAAAATTTTTCTCTCATTTAAGCGCATTTAGTAAAGTTACATTTTCCACTAGCAGGCGGAAAAACGTTTTCAGGCAGTTTAATGTCAGTATTCCATCACTGTGCGAAACAAGATGTGTCATTCATAAAACTATTGCATGAAAACTTGAAAAATGCCTTCACAAGTATTCTAGGCTCTCTTGACAAGTGGGATGAAGATGCACTTTGTCAAACAGACAATCCATTGGCAAAGCTGAATGATTTCACATTCATGTTTTTCATCATTTGCTTTCATAACATACTTTTTTCAGGCTGGAAAAGTCTTTGATATCCTACAGTGTAAGCTACTTGACATAAAGCATGGTCACATTAAACTAAATGACTTCATTCATTGTGCTGAAGGTTATTGTAAGGACGAACATTATGAAAGCATTCTGCGTGATACAGCTGTTGTCATTGAACAGGCAGATGATTCCGATCCTCCAGAGATGCACAAATTAATTACAAAACTACCTATTTTGAAATAATTGATAAAATTCTAATGTCCTTACGAGAGAGATATTCTGGCATTCAGGAGTATGCATTTTTTTAATTACTAGACGTTAATAAGTTTGAAGAGCTTGCTAACTCATTTCTCGTGCAACATATGGACTCCCTAGAAAACAAGTATCCCTGTAATTTTGACCGTAAGAGCTTAGAGAATGAGCTAAAATATATGTAAATTGACAGTGATTTTAAACCGACTAAATCAACTGACACCTCCTTTTTAGAATTACTGTATAAATTAGAGTTGACTTTCTCTGTGCCGGAATCCTAATTAAGTTAGTGCTGACCATCCCCTTAACGTCAGTCGCTAATGAGAGAAGTTTCTCAATGTTGGATAGAATCCACTCATATCAGAGAAACACAACGGCTGTCTTCACTGGCTCGTATTTCCATCGAGAAAAGCATTTTGAACGACTTGGTCAAGGAGCTGTATGACAGGATATTACACGAGTTTGCCAGCAAACCAAGGTGACTGGAGTTCATGTATAAATGAAGTGAGTAATTTTTATATTAAAATTATATTTCTGTCTTATTGTTAAATTATCAGTGCACATATAAGTCTACGGTATGCATTATGTCTCTTACCTTCTTTTATACATGTCTTATGCGAAATCTGTGCTGAGCCCATGTGACGCTGATGACCTGGAGTCCCCTCTGATACGTGTGTGTTTGTGTGTGTGTGTGTGTGTGTGTGTGTCTGTATCTGTCTATCTGTCTTTATGTCTGTGATTGTCCCCATCACCGCTTGACAACCGGTGTTAGTGTGTTTACTTCCCCTTATTCTAACGGTTCGGCAAAAAAGACCGATAGAATAAGTACCGGGCTTTACAAAAATAATCCTGGGGTCGATTTAACCGATTAAAGCTCTTCAAGGCGGTGCCCCAGCATGGCCATAGTCAAATGAATGAAAAAGTAAAAGATAAAAGATAAATTTTAGTAACAAAATCTCTCTCTCTCACTCTCGGCTTGGAATCGCGAACGAACATTTATGGAGAGGGTTGTTCATATTTGTTGCTGGCTTGCTTGGAAGGTAGGTTGAGCATATTGTCCTTGTTTTTCCTCCTTTTCCTCTAGTCTGTAAGGATGGTTCTGCGGTTTTCTTCAAAGGAGGCTGTTGTAGAACAGTAAGACAACAAGCCGTTAGGGGTAATCAATGTGGCGGGAGCCGAAGGATAATTTAGGGAGTACTTGTACCTCTCCTGTCACGGTGACGAAAGGAGGAGGAAAAGGGGGGAATAAGGAGGAGGAGGAGGAGGAGGAGCAGGAGGGTCACTCCCGTCAATTTCGATGTATAAGTATTTGAAGGAAAGGATTCAAAAAGAAAAACAGAAGAAACTACAGAGAAAGGAATTCAGTGTGGGTCAATGAAAGAGGCGATCAGGAAAGAATATTATAGACGTGTCAGAATGGTACTGAATACTGAGCTGAACTCCCACAGGAGCACAGATGAAGGGGATATCACAAGATCAGATAATTTGTGTAGGGATTTACATAAAGGATGGTGGAGACGTTTCTCTTATAGACACAAGGCCTGAAACTTTGAGGTAGGGAGACAGTCGATTACATTGACCTCAGTACATGACTGATACTTATTTTATCGAACCCGAAAGGATAACAGACAAGGTCAACCTGTTCAGCGTGCTAACGATTCTACCAAATACATACACACACACATTCACTCATTCACATATAATCTCTGTCTGACCATAAAGTAACAGAACACAGTGACAACCACCCAGTATAGTGTGCCTGCCACTGCAGTACTGCGACTGAACAACCTCGCCCAACAGTCTAAAAATAACAACATCACTCCACGTCAGCTAGTCGTCTACTTGCTAGAGTGAACTAATGCTTATTGCACATGGCTGTTTGTCGCAAGTTAATCAATAAGGATTAGGAACAGCTGCGAATTTGTTAGAAATTGCTTGAAATAGAGGAAAACTTTACAGAAATGTTTTTGAAGCTATAACAGGTCTAGAAGAGGATTGTTTGGGGCTTACACAATGTTACCAGTGGGACCAATGTCTTAAATCGGGTCCCATCTTGACATCATTCAACGACAATCGATAACGATCCCATTGCGATTGTGCGTATTGTAATCCCAAAATTCGTTATCTGAAGATCCATGAACTTACCGAAAACATAGACACCTGTAAAAGTTCGTGAAATATAATACTAAAAGCAAAACTAATGAGCCATTATTATTGCCGTAGAATTTTTGCCGTATCTTCTGAAAAATAAACAAAATGCGAATAGAGTGTCTTTCGGTTGTTGGTGAAAACTGGTTGAAATTGCCATTAAAGTGATGCAATATGGGTGTGCGGCTAAGACGTCAAACAAAAGGATAACTTTCGGAGGTGATTGGGTCATCTTCAGTAGAACCAAAACAAAAAGTAATAGTTGCTCAAATGTGAAACCCTCGTTTATCGTGAGTTCCTCACACACACACACACACTTTCTCAGACGATCAATAAATTTTCCTATAGTGTACAGAAGCGTTTGAGATATACAGTGTGAAGCCTGAGGACATGCATTAATATATGCACTGTGACAAAGCAACAGCTTGTGCCTCACTCCTTGCCTGCGATTTTAGGAAAAAGCACGCGTAGACTATCACCCCACCCTCCAGTCCTCCTACTTTATTTCCGAAGCAGAAGTCTTTCCTGAAAGTTTATTGATTTCAAAGGAATTAATAAACCGAAGGAATCTTGCGATGAGAATTTCGCACTCCTCTTGAAAACGCATTCTACGATGTATCCAACATGGAAAACATTCTAGAAGGGGGATATCAACAGTAGAGTGACTATTTTAAGAGGTAACTTTAATTTGTATTTTAAATGTGTATGTGTGTGTGTTTGTGTATAGTTATATACAGCATATTATAATGACCTACACATATTTCCGCAGCATACTCTTTATTATTATTAATATTAATATATACTCTAGACATTTTTTACCGTCCAGGATGAGCACACGGAAATACTCATCGAAAAAATTCGCGGAGTGACTAACAACTAAATGTAGACACAGACGTTAGATACTGATCGTTGTGGTTAGCCCTTAACTGGAAGCTAATACGGTATCCACTCGGACAATATATCCCTCCAAACTCACGTTAATAAATATATATATATATATATATATATATATATTTATATATATATATATATATATATATAGTTTTGCTTTCTCTTTGATCCTACCTCATTGTTTGATCTGAAACTCGCTAAGAAAGTAGTATCCACTCTTGGCTGATACAATTAATATTGTAATTAATAATAAGCTTTCCTAACAGCACATTGAACTCAGAACTGTGGGTTGTCAAAATACGAGTGGATATTGTAGTAAAGCTTCTATTTATAGTGTCAAGACCTACATATCCATCCCGTCATGTGGTAGCACACAATTACAAATAGGTGGGCTGATCGACCGACAATAAAGTATATTGCTCATGGAAGCAAGTGTGTGCTAGAGAGACGTAACGAATCTCCGACCTCCCCAGTTATTTGTTTGATACCTCATTGATTCGGCCATTCGCGGCTCTCAGCTTAATGCAATAATTACATGTGAGATACTGATTCCGCCGACTAGCACCCAATTTGAAAGAAATAGTTATTAGATTATATTCAAATTATTTGCAGCAGATTTTAATCAAATCCAAACAGAAAGATGATGTTTTAAGCCCGTAAATTATTCCTCATTTTTCTTCAAGTTTTCCTTCTTCTCCTTCTACTTCTCTGTAAAGATTTAATGTCCAAAGCTGATATTTAAACAGTTCTTTGGAAATCTAAAGATCTCTAATTAAGAAAAAGAGAAAAATGAATTCAAGTATCAGTTTAGATAGCTTTAGTGAATACTTTTATTTAATTTTTCTCGTCTCTTCTTAGCTTTTACGATAAAGATCTATGGTGAGCTTCTGTTTGTGTGGTTTCTCTTCCAATTTTGATGCCGTAATATGAAACATCGGTCTCTTCCCCCACCCCCACCGCTCCCTCCTTCAATTCAAACACTCTTTACTGAAAGGAAATTGTTTAAATTGTCTGACTTGAATTTTCATTAAAACTATTCTTGTTGAGAGACTTAAAGTAATTATTGCAATATTTGTTGATTTCTGAACACCAGGACTGTTGTCAAGTTTAATTACAACATCTAAAGCAAAATTATATCGAAGTTTCATTGAACATGTGTGCACATTTACTTCATTGAATTATTGAGAGATTTTTCTTTTACTGGGTGAAGAGGTGGGAGAGTGATGGTCAGAAAATATACATCAGATTCTTTTCAGTTTCTCTCTTAGTTATCATTTCACTACTTTGTGGCTTTCATATTAAACAAAGTTATCCATTTGATACCCTATATCTGTGTATTCTATCACACAAACTACTGAAAAATACGGCAGTAATATATATATATATAATTTTTATTTTTAAAACACAAGAAAAATCTATAATTGATTCTAAAGAAAGGATGCCAATATTATATTAGAATATTTAAATTCTATTGAAAATATTCACAGGTTATTGGAAACACATTTATGAATTATTTTTTTTAATTTAATTACATATTAAATTTTTTCATTTAATTAAACTAAGTTAAGATTAAAATGTTAATCATAAATAATTTAACATTAGATGAATGAAAAATTTAATCCAATAAAAGTAATTGTCTGCTCATGTAAGGAAAGAGTTCTCCATAATTTTCACTAAAAATAAAACTGAATTCAGGAATATTGTGCCTCGGCTTTTCACTAAAGAAGTGATATATCGCATTGACTGATGTTAATGGAAACCCCCAGTCAATGTTTAAAAGTAATTATTCACAAGATGAAATTTGTTTTAGGCTGTTATTCTTTTTTAATACGCATTATCTTCTTCATACGCTTTGTCTTTCTAAGAGTTATTGTTTGTGCTGTTGTTTTACTGCTGTTGCTTTTTGTTTTTGTAACTCCAGCTACTTTCCTTGTGTAAAGCTTATGGCAGAGAAGATAACTGATCAAAGAATCTTTGTCCTCTTATCTTCAATATACTGTATGTGTTGTCTGTGTGCAAATATATACATACATACATATGTATATATATATATATATATATATATATATATATATATATATATATATATATATATATATATATATATACATATATATATATAGGTATTATGTATTATATACGCAGAAACACATATGTGTGTATGTGTGTGTGTGTAAATACTATGCAGATACACAGGCAGGCAAACACCCGCTCCAGTACTGTTCCTTCTCCATCAAAGACATTAACATCACTTCTATATCAATATACCACCAAATTCTTTATATTCATTATATATATATATATATATATATATATACATACATGTGTGTGTGTGTGTGTTGGTGTGTGGTGTGTGTGTGTGTGTGTGTGTGTGTGTGTGTGTGTGTTTACGTATGTATATAATGGGAAAAGCTGCACTTTTCCTAATCATGAAAATCGTCTGACCTGTAATTTTTAGTTCACATTCTTGTTTGTATTTTTCCTTACCGCATTTCAGTCTTGGATTTCAACATGTGGTTCCAAATTTAAAGACAGCCGGAAGTTGTTAAACAACCACAATAACACAGACGTCGTCGTCATTGTTGTAGTCGTCATCGCCGTTATCATCGTCGTTGTTGGTGTTGTTCCGGTGTAGGACTGTTCAGACTAATCAGACTTTTGATCAAGAACGTTCCAACTATAACCACACAGTCTTTGGCACGAGTGTTGTGCTTCTGGTACAACATTATCCACTGTGGCACTCTTTTCAAGTTAGTGGGTGAGGTGATTTAGTTGGTATTTCTTAAGAGCTATGTGATTATATAGAAACCGTGTGGCAAACGATTTATCAAGCTCGAACCACTATCACGCACACACAAACACACACACGCACACTCACACACACACACGCGCGCACACACGCACGCACGCGCACACAGACAGACAGATAAACCGACAGACAGATTGACAGACAGACAGCTAGATAGATAGATAGATAGATAGATAGATAGATAGATAGATAGATAGATAGATAGATAGATAGATAGATAGATAGATACAAAAATCTATAATTATAAGCATAATTATAATTAGGATTCAGCAAAATTTGCTTCACCACATACCGAAATTTAGAAATAGCAGTTAAATACTATTCCACTACCATAAGATATCTCCCAGACAGCAATACTCTACAACTCACGCAGGTAAAGAGAAAAAATAACGAATCCACCCGGCTGTCTAGGAGATATCTTATGGTAGTGGAATAGTATTTAACTGCTATTTCTAAATTTCGGTATGTAGTGTACCAAATTTTGCTGAATCCGAATTATAATTATGCTTATAATTATAGAATTTTTGTATAAGGTTACTGATAATGGTTCTTATTAATTATTAATTGATTAATTAATTTACCCATTATTATTATAGATAGATTTACAGACAGACAGACAGACAGACAGACAGACAGACAGATAGATAGATATATAGATAGATAGATAGATAGATATGTTTCTTTATTAGCCACACAGGGCTGCACACAGATAGAACAAATTACAAGGTAGAGCTTTTCTTTTGAAGGTATTAAAAAAAAAAAAAAAAAAAAAAAAGGAAGGGGAGGTTCGACCAAAAGGGATCGTAAAAGGAGAGAAAGAGGACAAAAATAAGGGGGGTTAAAAAAAAAAAAAAAAAAAAAAGGGGGGGAGAGGAAAAAAAATGATCAATAGGGATCGTTATCACAGAAATGTCAATATGAAGTGTAAAGGGGAGGACAGGTGAGGTTTACCCGTGGAAAGAAAAGCCTGCGGAAAAGACCACGGTAACCTCGGTCAATGAAGTCACATTTTATATTTCTTTTTTTTTTTTTTTTTTTTTTTTGCAAATAAGCAACTCTCTGTTTTCGATTTCTGGGTTCATAGGACTATGCTCAAGGTGGCTTCGTCATTCATACGTGCCATTCTTGCTACATTCACCCATCTTTTTTTAAAACATTCGCTAGACAAAACTTGCCTCTCTACTCTCACTTTCCTTTTCAAGTGGTACTTGAAGAAGTTGATGAGAGATTGACCAGAGAGGAAAGTGTTTGTCTCCAATCCTTTCAGACGCGTCCACCAGATACATTCTTTCGCCATAGCCACAAGGATGATGAAAATAGCTCTTCCTTCCGTTTGAAGGAAGGAGGCGTGACAATATTGACGATAGACTCAGCTGATAAACCGACTCGTCCCACACGTGACAGCAGTTGTTCGACATAAGCCCACAGGTCGGAAATTGTTGGACACTGAACGAGTGCGTGCAGAACGGTTTCGTCGCTCTGACCGCATCTCGGGCAGGTCGGCCCCGTGTTTCTCGAGCCGTGTCTGTAGAGCTTATCCCGAACGGGTAGCGCTTCTCGGTAGCACTGCCAGGCCAGGGATCTCTGGAAGTTGTCCATGGGCCCTGGCCCGAAAGTCGTCCCGAACAGGCGGGTCAGGTACTCCTCGTCGACGTCCAGGTTCGCCCCGAGCTCGTCGTCGTACCTCCCCTCCACTAAACCCCTATAGAATGCTTTGGTTGTGTTGAAGTCACTTAAGGTCGACCCAGGACGGCAGAGTTGCTTGAGAGCAACGCGACACTCGCGGTGCCATTCGCCCTTCCTCGGCCTCTTTTTGATCCACGACTGCAGTTCGGTCATGGAGACGAGCTGCGGGAAAGCGTGCCTCACAAACGGCGACCACACCTGTTCACCGTCGTCTACATAGAGCCAGAGATGTCGCAGTCTCAGCGCGTGTCTGCGCATCATCAACCACGGCATGCCCAGCCCTCCTTTTAACGGGTGTTGACAGCAAATGGATCGCCTGACCATCGGGACGCATCCTTTCCACAAGAAGCGAAAGAGGATGCGTTGTAGTTTGGTGATGGTAGGGTCGGGACAAGGTACGACGGTCAGGCGGTAGTAGATGACGGACGCGATGTACGTGTTCGCCACCTCCGCTCGACCTTTTAGGGACAGTTTCCTCTCGGCCCATTGCCGGGCGAGAGTGACCACCCTACTCGTTATCTCGTTCCAGTTCTTCTCCACTTGGAGGTCCGGACCAAACCAGACCCCGAGCAACTCAACCGGGCCGTCGGTCCAGCGTCCCACGACGGAGGCGCTGGTGGACGGCATGGGCTTGCTTCTCCAGGTGCCTAGTCGCAAGCCCACTGACTTTTCCCGGTTGATTTTCGCTCCTGTCACCGCTTCGTAGTTTTTCAGTGTCTCGCCGACCAGCTCGATGTGCTCGTGGCTAGACACTATGACGGTGACGTCGTCCGCGTATGCAGACACGCTCGTCCCGCATCCCAATTCTCGCGGGATGCCCCTTAGAGTCGCCAGCTTCCGCAGTAGTGGCTCAAGAGTCAATACGTATAGAAGCGCCGAGAGGGGGCATCCCTGACGGACCGAACGTGCAATGTCGAAAGGTCTCGATAGATGTCCATTTACGCGAATTACCGAACGGATGCCTCTGTACAAGGCAGCTATCCAGCCGCGGAAGACGGGACCGAAACCAGCCGCTCTCAGGACTGCCTCCAAGTATCGATGGTCTACCCTATCAAAGGCTTTTGATTGATCCAAGTTGATCAGGGCCCCACCCATGCCAGGTTCGTTAACTACCCTGTCTATGATGTAGCGCATCAGATGGAGGTTGTCATGGATGGTCCGGCCTGGCACGGCGCATGTTTGCGCCTTGTCGACCAGTTTCTCGATGACAAGCGCCAACCTCTTGGCTAGCACCTTGGCCAAAATTTTCAAGTCTGCATTAAGCAGAGTGATGGGCCTAAAGTTATCTATTACATTTCCCTTGTTTAGATCTTTCTTCAGCAGTGTTACGGCTCCTCGGCTCACAAAACCAGGAATGCTCCCGTTTTGCTGCCAGTTGCAGTACACCGCCGCCAAGAGATCTCCAAACAAGTCTGGCATACAATTGTAAAGCTCGTAGGGTAGACCATCCAAACCCGGTGATTTGTCCCTCGAGCATTCTGCCATCGCTTCCCGCACTTCCGCCGCCGTGATGGCACCTTCGCAGCACCCTGCCTTTCTTGTCGAGAGTCGTGGTAGGCTATGTAGGTAGGCACTGAAGTCCACCCTACGTTCTTGCCCTCCACTCGTTCCGAACAGTCGGGCAAAATGCTGCTGAAAGGCCTCACACATTTTACTTGGCTCGAGCAATTCGCGCCCCTGTTCATCTACCAGTGACCGAATGGTGGCTTTGTTGCCCTGTTGCGCCTCTGCCACCCGGGCCTCTCTCGCGGCTCCAACACCTTCGTTCCTTAGAGCACGCATCCTAGCTCTGACAGCACATCCTTCGTGTTTGGCGTTGAAGTGTTGGTCGAGGGCCAACCTCGCCGCCAAAACGTCGGATGCGATGCCGCTTCTAATTGCCTCTTCTAGCTTCTTAACTAGCTCACCCTCTACTCTATTTCTATCTATGGCTAGTGCTTTGCTGTACCTAATCGCTTCTGCTTTTACTGCTCTCTTGAGGGCAAACCACCATTTGTTGTTGATGATGGCTCCCGTCAAAGCCCTCTTTACTAGTGTGCTAATCCGGTCTCTGAAAACTTGTCTCGATGGGAAAGACGCGTTTAGTTTCCAGTATCCGGGACCCTGCCTAAGTGTCTTACCTAAGTCTAGCGTACATGTCACAAGTTTGTGATCCGTGTAGCTGACTATGTGGAATTGTGGACATCCTATGCTATCTCTATCTACTGTCCTACACAGTATCCTATCTAGATACGATCTCGACGACCCGATGCGGTTGCTCCATGTCCACGTTGGCGCATTCGGGTGGTCTAGTCGAAACCTGTCAGACAGTTGAAAGCGTCTGAGCAGGTCTCTTTGCATCCCCGTCTATTCCTATCTCTACCCACGTAGTCTACATGCGTGTCCAAGGTAGCATTCCAATCCCCCACTAAGAGTAAAGGACGAGACGTTCCCAAGAAAACTTCTAGACGTTGAAAGAAATCCGCCCGACCTGTTAAGGGCGGTGCGTAAACTGATACGAGCCGAAAAGCGCACCCATTGCTGCCGTCGACATCCAGGACGACCAGTCTACCCTCCGGGTCTACGAATATTGTCCTTACATTGAGATCCAGACTCTTGTGAAAAAGTACCGCGGTGCCACTACCGCCCATTCTCGGCAGACAGGGGGAAAAATAAATGTTGAACTGTCCGCCAAACATGGTCTTTAGGGCCCGCGGATTGTGGAGTCTGGTCTCGCTTATGGCTATGATTTCTAACTTATGTGACTTTATGTCATTTAAGAGGTACCCTTGTTTCCAAGGGGACCCCAAGCCACGCGCATTTACACAACCAATCTTGATCATAGTTCTAATGAATTAGAATACAGAGGGTTACTTACTGCTCGAAAGTTTTTGCTTTCTCCTCCGTTGGTTTGTCCTCGAGAAGATCCCAGTACAGTTTCTTTGTGAGATATTTTTGGCATTTACCAACCGCACTGGGGAAAATGCCTTTGAGTGTGTGGTGCAGACTTTTGGAGATGTGTATTATTTTGATGTGGTCTGGTGGTGTTGTGTATGGGTGGTTGTTTGTTTTTATGTCATCTTCTGTTACGTTTGTTTTTGATTGGATGTATTCCATCAAATTTGTGTTTTTGGTGTCTATGGCTGTGAGCATGTTTGCTGTATATGTTTTTGTGGTGTTGGTGTGGCTGTTGTTTGCGTTGGGTTTTGAAATGTCTTCGGGAGATGTATTTCCCCCTGCTTTGTTCGTGTTTGCATTTGGTTTGGTTGTGTTTCTGCTCTTTATTTTCCTTCTTTTTGTAGCTATTTGCCATTCCTCACTGGTTTCGTCTTCCGACGAAATTTCTGAGGAATCAGAAGGGGGTAGGGGTATGTTGTGGGCTTCTATGTATGTCTGTGTAAGTGGTTGTGTTGTTGTTTTCGTTGTTGTTGGTTGTTGAGTGTTTGTGTGTGTTGAGTGCGGTATAAGGGATGGGGGATCAGTTTGTGTGTGTTTTCTTTGTTTTTCTGTTCCTTTGGTTTTGCTGTTGATGGTAGTGTTGGTATTTTTCCAGGTGTCGAGTGGTTTTTGGTTGATGACGGATTAGCTTGGTGTGCTTCTCTTGTCGTCTTCTGTGTTGATGGTGGTGTGGGTAGTAGAGCTTTTTTTCCGGAGTGCTTTGGTTGTGGTAGTGGTTGTTGTTGTTGCTCTTGGTGTGCAGTGGTTGGGCACGTCTTTTTCAAGTGTGTTTCGCTTCCACACAAATAGCAGCGTGGTCGCCTGCCCTCTACCACTATATAGAGTTTGTAGCCTCCTGGCAGTTCTATCGCGGTGGGTATCTTCTCTCTTGCTGCTTCATCCAATTGAAGCAGGAATTCGATTGATTTGCCCACATAGTCTTTCTCTCCTAGAACCGCGATTTCCAGGATGTTTGTCTCTGACATTGTCTCTGACATTTCAAAGCAGATGGCAGAGACCACCCATTGTGTTTCGACATCAAATGGTATGTTTGTAACGTGAAAGGATCTATCATCGAAGCACTGGCAGGGTGTCGAGATCCTTTCTAGTCACATACAAAAATTCTTGCAGAAAACAAACAGACGAAACTCAGGTTAAAGGTGAACAGACAACTTGGTTTATTGATTCATGGTTGTACGTTGTCTGATGGGGGAATAGACAGCCTCTGATGTATTGCTGGTGTTGGTCGTTGAGGTTGGTTGAAGTTGGTTGAAGCTGGTGTGTGGCTGTCAGAGCCAGGAAAACCGTGACCGATCGCAGTGCTGTCTTGAGCCGAAGAGAGAGATTTGAGGTTCGCGGGCTCGAGAGATGTTTTCCCGCACATGCGCATGGGGAAGACTTCCGGTGGCCACCGGAAGTAGTCCCATTCTGCGCATGCGCGCCGAACCCTACACAGTAGCATCACTACAGGGCTCCCCTCCGAGTGCGAAGTACGGCAACTAGAATATTGTGGTGGTGCTGCAGAAAACAGAAGGCTTGCCGATCCCCCAGAAGACTTGGTACATACTATTATACAATAAGAAACATTTTAAAGTTAAATGTAAATTGTTTTTGAAAGTTTCTTGGGCCAATGCACTGTTCTGCCCGATTTTGTAACATACGGTGTGCTCGGGGCACCCGTTGACGGCGAGGGTGGTGTTGTAGGAGCCGGTGAAGGTGTTTGTGCAGGTGAAGGCGTTTGTGCAGGTGAAGGCGTTTGTGCAGGTGAAGGCGTTTGTGCAGGTGAAAGTGTTGTTAAAGGTGCATAGGTGGGTGTGTCAAGGTTGTCATCAAACGATGAAGACGTCTCAAAATGTGCCTTTTTTAAACGGTCCACGGAAACGGTCTCCGAACGACCATTTATCTCAATCGTGAAAACCTTTGGTGTGCGAGAAAGCACACGAAAAGGTCCTTTATAGGGAGAAACAAGTGGGCCCTTCACAGAATCGTCCCGAACAAAAACATGCGACCAGGTGTTCATATCCGGTGGAAGATGGGACGGTGGAGATTGCTTTCTGGGAAGCATGGGCGGAAGGTTTGAAAAATATTCCCGCAGTCTGGTGACATAGGTCGCCGGATCATGGGGCGGGGAAGTGTCTGGCACCAACATCGTACCGGGCAATGCCAGTGTGGTACCATACAGCAGCTCTGCAGCAGAAAACCCCAGGTCTGCCTTGACAGCAGTCCGACAGCCGAGAAGCACAATGGGCAGAAATTCGATCCAGGACTGTGGGTCCGAAGAGGCACGAAGAGCGGCCTTGAGCTGTCTATGGAACCGCTCAACCAATCCATTAGACGCTGGATGGTAGCTTGTGGTGTGGATATGGTGCATACCCAAAATTCGCGACAATTCGCGAAATAGCGAGGCCTCAAACTGTCGTCCACGATCAGTTGTCAATCGGGACGGGACTCCGAAGCGAGAAATCCAGTTTGAAACGAAAGCTCGCGCAACAGTCTCAGCAGAAATGTCTGCTATCGGAATGGCTTCTGGCCAGCGGGAGAAACGATCGACACAAGTTAATAGATAAGAGAACCCGCGACTCACAGGCCATGGTCCAACCAGATCGATGTGGACATGGCGAAAACGGGCCTCCGTGGGGGGAAATTGTCCAAGCGGGGCACGAACGTGCCGTTGAATCTTGGATCGTTGACACTTGGAGCAGGTGCGTGTCCAACAAGTAATTGTGCGACGCATATTCGGCCAGAAAAACCGAGCAGTGATTAGTTTGAGGGTGGCAGCGATGCCAGGATGTGATAAGGAGTGCAGTGCTTCAAACACTGAGCGTTGATGGGTCTCAGGCACCAGTGGCCTGGGAGATCCAGTTGAAGTGTCACAAAGAATGGTGCCTTCGGCTGACGGAAGCGGAAGGTAGGAAAACTGGCAACAGGAGAACTTGGGAGAAGTTAAATCTAACGACGCCAAAGGTGGCTGCTCCTGCGATATGGCAGCTAAGTCGATAGCAGCAGGAGACGAAAGGGCGCAAACTGGAAGGCGAGAGAGAGCGTCAGCAGGAACGTTCTCTTTTCCAGGTATGTGTCGAATGTTGCTAGTAAATTGAGAGATAAAATCCAGGTGCCGAAAAGCACGGGGTGAGAGTTTGTCCGTTTTTGAAAACAGGGCAAACGTAAGGGGCTTGTGATCCGTATAGATCACAAAATCTCGCCCTTCAAGTTGATGCTGGAAATGACGAACCGATAGGTAGATCGCTAGGAGCTCACGATCAAAGGTGCTGTATCGTCGTTCAGCTGGTTGCAGTTGACGGGAAAAGAAGGCTAGAGGTCGAACATGGTCATCCACTGTGTGTTGTAACACAGCGCCAATCGCAGTGTCCGATGCGTCCACAGTCAAAGAGAGAGAAGCACCAGGAACTGGATGTGCAAGCAAAGAAACAGAAGCCAGCTCCTTCTTAATGGACTCAAAGGCTGTCACTGCCTCAACAGAGAGGGTGACTTGACTGTCCTTTCTAGGAGAGTCCTTTAACAGCCTGGTGAGAGGTAGCAGCTTATCAGCACAACCGGGAATGAAGCGTCGGTAGAAATTGACCATCCCTAGATATAGATAGATAGATAGATAGATAGATAGATAGATAGATAGATAGATAGATAGATAGATAGATAGATAGATGGATAGATGGATAGATAGATAGATAGATAGATAGATAGATAGATAGATAGATAGATAGATAGATAGATAGATAGATAGATAGATAGACTGCTTGATGGATAGATATATACATAGATATATATCATCATCGTCACGATACCTTAACTGATGCAGCCAGTCACTGGGCTGCCACTCTAGACGCTTTCATAGTCAGTCGATGCCACTGGTCTCTGTTCTCTATGATGCGTAACAGGTCCTTGATATCGGTAAAGAAGAAAACGAGGGGACTACTCATCTTTGAGCATGCGCACTACCTCTTCGACTTCCTCCTTCAGAATTGGAGTGTCCCCAAATTCTCTATTTTTGTTGCTGAAATTCTCCAGGATGTTGCTGTCATGTTTGAATTTGTGATTGTAAAGCTCTTTGTAGCACTCAGACCATCTTTTGACGACGTCACTTTCCTCCGTGAGGAGCCAGCCTGTATCGTTCTCAATGATAGTGGTGATGTTATCGTTAGGATTTTGAGGTTTTCATAAGCAATCTTGCTTTTGACCTTGTTTCTCCCAACTTCGATGGCTTTGCACTGGTCTGCTATCTGTTCCTCTTTGGCTTCCCTCATTTTCTTCCAAACCTTCCTATTTACAGCATTGTATTGCTGATTTACATCCTGACCCGTTAGCTTGGACTTCCTCAGATCCCGTCTTAAATTACATAGATCCAAGATATCATCAGTGACCCATAGTTTCTTTCGAAAGGAAAAATGCATTTTTTCACAACCCTGCTACCAAGGGGATGGTCGGTCAGTATTAACCTTAAACTAAAAAGATAAGAACATTCATTCATACATACGTACATGCATACATACATAGATACATAAATACATACATACGTATGAATACTACTCTAGTATAGACATAGACAGATGGACGAGCGAACAGACAGACAGATAGACAGGCATGCAGGCAGACAGACAGACAGACAGACAGACAGACAGACGGACGGACGGACGGACAGACAGACAGACAGACAGACAGACAGATAGATAGATAGATAGATAGATAGACAGACAGACAGACAGACAGACAGACAGACAGACAGACAGACGGATTGACGAGCAGACGAATAAAGCGCGTACAGACATCAGGCAGACAAACAGACGGGTGGATGGATATATGTGTGCATAAAAACGTCGAAAGTCCAAATTGCAATATATCAACTAAATCAGAGTTGACCTGTGTCAAGAAACAAAATGGCAAAAAAAAAATAAGTACATTACATAATGTTGCTCTGTATACATTATATCTGAATTAAAAAAAGGCAATAGTTACAGATCGAATTTTATCTACATATCAATGAGGAAGGCTCCTCATGGTCGCTCGGCTTGCTAGAAACAACAGCAAATATTTCCTCGATAGCCCACTACCATCTTAGAAAACGAAAACAAACAATGGATAATACTATATGTATTTCGTATCGGAAAAAAGGAAGAGGTTGGTCTTGACCAGAAAGACTTTGACCATATGACTGACTTGGTGCTAAACAACAGACATATATAACTGACAGACATATATAACCGTGGGACAAGGAGGATCACACTCTCTCCCTCACACACATACATATATTTATGTATATGTCTGTGCGCGTATAAGTGGTATCACACAAAACAGCTTGGATAAAATATATTCGTGTAAAGTCATTTAATACGTTCGATTGTAACAGTGACAGTAACAGTAAACATAACTTTACTTGAATACATACATGCACATACTCGCACGCACATGCGCACATATTCACACACACACACGCACACACACACACACACACATGCACACACACACACACACACACACACACACACACACATATATATATATATATATATATATAATATGGAAACATTTAGAGTCAGATGGATATGGTACTGAAGTTGAGGCACCAAAATTTAGTACAGTATTATCCATACAATTTCAAAGTAAGGTGATTAAAATCAAAATAAGCAACAAGGATATCCAGAGGTAATACAGTACGATCGTTTCATGCAACTCCATTTAATTTAAATTCTATGTCTTCGTGCAGCTGAAGATTGCTCTAAATTTTAAATTGATGTAATGATTGCATTGTTCAATTAAATGGAGTCGTATGAAACGATCGTACTGCATTACCTCTGGATATCCTTGTTGCTTATTTTGATTATATACATATATGTTCGTACTTGAGTAATGTCCTACTATATCTTAGTCTTTTAGTTCGGTCCTATCAGAGTTTTCCTGCATCAATTTGATGCGCCCTTAACTCTAAATAGCTGCTATAAGATGGTTCACCTTACAGTTTTAACAACAGTACTGTAACCTTTACAACAGTTGCGTTAGCTTGCAGTGCTCAGTTCAAACTCCAAATGACAGTATAACTTGAGAAAGATAGAATGGGTAAATTTTATTCTCCTTAAATTTTCATTTACTCTACATTTGGTTAAAAAATACAATCGAGAACTCATAGTATGAATTTTATTATAGGAATACTCTAACGAATTTCAATCGTTACAGCTGTGTGTTCTTAAAGTATTGCGTCAAACCATTACTGATGCACCAAATCTGCACAATACAAGATGCTATACTTCGGTATGGAATATATTTATCTGTGGTTTAATGTAAAGATATGTGTTCCTATTACTGCTCAGAAATATATTGAATTCACTGGTGACAAAAGTTTTAACTTACTTTTACTTGTTGAACGACAGGTGCAATAATTATGTAAGTGCTAAGTTACAGTAAAACACAAACCGAATAAGTTCCATATATGAATACATGTATAGTCTTGCTTGGTAGGAATTTTTATACAAATTCACATTTTAAATCGATTTTTTTTATACTGCAACATTATATGTGTTTCCATAAATGGAATGCAGAAATATATTGGTTTGAAACCTCAATTCTATCATTCTAAACTAAATATAACGTCTGAATGAAATATTTCAATAAATTCTATCTGTTAAATATGATTAAAATATCATCTGATCAAATTCTGGTCAGGTGCATTTCAAATCAATTAAACCTTGAAAAGTACCACAGGAAAATGATTTTTTAAAGAATACAATAGAAACAGAATGTCTTTAAAGATAAGACGAACTGCACAACTGTCTGAGCAATTAATTTCGATTAACAGATTTTTATATATATTCTCTAATTATATGAGGATACTTCGAGACATGGTTTTATCACAGATCATAATCTTTTTTCATCCTTAGCCAATATAATGAATCTTCGGTCGCATTAAATGGAATTGCTTCATTGATTGCTTCATTTACATATTTAAATTTCATTGATATCTGGCACCAAATGATAATAGGGCAGGTAATAAAAGCATGCATAGATTTAGTGCAATCCTATTTAATAGTGCAACTAATTCTCACAGTAAATGCACAACATTCCGCGTATTGCTGCCACGAGTCATAATGGCCAGATAAAAATTATAGTCGTAAATTCTTTAAAAGTTTGTATTAAATAATTACAACTGAACTGTGCTTCCCGCATTTCTTTTGTCCTACTTATCTGACAGCAAAGATTTTGGAAATCTATGAGATGGAAAGATGAGGATTAAGATGGCGAAGAGAGTTAGAAAGTAACTCAACTGTAGAGATGCGAAATAACTGAAATTTGGTAAATAGTACAGACTTTTATGGCAAACAGTCTTCGAAAATTAATTAGTATAACATATTATAATAAAAAGGGGTCTCTTAAGTCGTTATTTTATGTTTTGCATGGTTTATCCTGTTATGTCTTATGTGTGGGATTTTTTCTAGTGAGTCTAATCAATTGACCATATCAGTATTCTTAGCATTTGTTTGTCTCACATTTTTAGAAATATTATCTGTTAATTTTCTACCAAGCCATACTGTAACTACTATAGCTAAGCTTCTTAGGATTACAAATAATTATCTTTTACTTGTGAAATATAAAGAAAAATAGTGTATATTAGGTGCAGACTGTCTCAGTCAACGCTGTTTTAATTTAATTACAAAAGTTACAGTGAAGAGTTAGAGACATTTCTGTGTGGATACGTGTGTGTGTGTGTGTGTGTGTGTGTGTGTGTGTGTGTGTGTGTGTGTGTGTGTGTGTGCTTGTGCGTGTGTGTGTGTGCGTTTGTGTGCGTGTGTGTTTATTTAGAGAACCACATTTTTCGAAAGTAACCACTGATCTCGTCTCCAAATTCAATTCGTAGCCTAGCTCACAAGCGATTGAAGACAAACGTTGGGTGCATTGTGTCAGCAACCAGGATGATGTATATATAAAATGAAGAAAATAGTCCATACTCAAATAAACATTGAATCAATAACAGAGTTAACCTCCTTAAAAATCAAATATACTGTACATATATTTTACAATGAATCGAAGTCAGTACAAGATTAGTACTTAATGTATCAACGCCAGAATGATGAAAGACTAAATCAACCCGCGCATGAGTTGAACTCAGAAATTAGAAGAATGGGACTAAGTATTGAATAGTATTTAGTCCAAAACTATACTGATTTTGTCGCATCATCAACCTTTCATATATAATTATAAGTATCATACTTCATCAATTTCTTTTATTCTTTGTTTACTGCAAGATCTAGTGATATTTGTCATACCTACTAATTTACGTTCTCTCTCTTCACATTAATTTTAATGTCAACGTCACTTTATTTGGTAATAATAAGCAGTACTCGTCACTAGATTTACAGGAGTAATTAATAGTAAGAAGACTTATGAAATGAAGTGTAAGAACTCCTTAAGTTGTCTCCTACAATTAGCAGATAGTTGGTTAGCTGATAAGTTGTATGTATGCATGTATGTATGCATGAATGTATGCATGTATGTATGTAGATAGATAGATAGATAGATAGATAGATAGATAGATAGATAGATAGATAGATAGATAGATAGATAGATAGATAGACAGACAGACAGGTAAACAAGCAGGCAGACAGGTGGGCGAGCAGATAGACAGACAGACAGATAAATAGGCAGACAGACAGATAGACAGACAGGCAAGCAGGCAGGTAGGAAAGCAGACAGACATACATACAGGCAGCCAGGCAGGCAGACAGACAGACAGACGACAGACAGACAGACAGACAGACAGACAGATAGATAGATAGATAGATAGATAGATAGATAGATAGATAGTAGATAGATAGATAGATAGATAGATAGATAGATAGATAGATAGATAGATAGATAGATAGATAGACAGACAGACAGGTAAACAAGCAGGCAGACAGGTGGGCGAGCAGATAGACAGACAGACAGATAAATAGGCAGACAGACAGATAGACAGACAGGCAAGCAGGCAGGTAGGAAAGCAGACAGACATACATACAGGCAGCCAGGCAGGCAGACAGACAGACAGACGACAGACAGACAGACAGACAGACAGACAGACAGACGACAGACAGACAGACAGACGACAGACAGACAGACAGACAGATAGATAGATAGATAGATAGATAGATAGATAGATAGATAGATAGAATAGATAGATAGATAGATAGATAGATAGATAGATAGATGTACGTTTGTATGTATGTATGTACGTATATATGTATGTACACAATTTGTACTGGAGCTGGTTGTCATGCAACTGTTGCTGATAAAATAGGAGTTAGAGGTATTTAAGGCAGTGTTATCTCTTAGCCATATTGTGTTTCTCTATGTATAGAATATAAAACTATATAAAAACGCGCGTAATGCGCGTGATACGGCTTAAGCATTGAATGAAAAAAATACTGTAGAAACGTGAAAGAAACCAATTGTAAAAGTGGAGTGTTTGTGATATGAGAGTGAAGGGTCATTGACTTCATTAGTTGATGTACGCAAAATTGATGAATGTGAGAATATGGTGATGACATGTGAATAAATAAGGAATACGGAGAAAGAAATGAGTCGTTTTTAGAGCAAAGGCCACCGATGAAGACATGTGAAGTAATAGCAAAGTCAAATCTAACGATAAATTCAAAGTCCTGTGAAAATATAGCACAGGATCGCGAAAACTGGTTAAATACAAGACTGCAACCTGTGTCCATCACGAAAAGTACAGGCGTTAAACAAACGATGATGATCATAATGATGACAATATCTACTACAATAGTCGTAGTGGATAGATGATGATGATGATGATTGATGAGGAGGATTTGTCTGGCAAAACAACACAGCATCCATGACTTTCGGAAACAGTTCTTTACGCTCAGAATTGTTGAAGCTTGAAATAAACTACCCACATCGGTCGTTAGCTGTCGAGACACTATATCCTTTAAAACTTCCATACTTCCCAAAGTCCGCCATCAGTACACCTAATGGCATTTTTTGTCTTAGCTGTAGTGACCTGAGCACTGTATACAACAATTACTTTTGTGTATATGATCCTCACGGCGTAGAAGATAAAGTAACCATGGAGATAATGTTACTAAAACAAAGACACATTCACAAGTAGACAAACAAATGGTTTGATTAGGGTATAATCAATTTGGCGAGGAAACTAAAGAGAAAATATTACGACGATGACCACCACAGATCTACAATGGAAGAATTCACCACGTGTAGTTGAGGGTAAAAGAAATCGTTGAACGACAGTAAGTACGTCCAAAATTTATAAAGCAGTGACATACATACATACATAGATACTTGTAGCACACATGTATATACGTGCAGAGTGAAAATAAATCACACTATTTAATGTGACGGACTACACTGCAAAAAAATCAAAAATTTCATTTCTGTTTACAAACTTTCTCCGTGTCTATACGCACAAATACTTTTATGTATACACACGCAATATTTAAGAAAAAAAGGAATATACACAAAAAAGAACGAAACATGTGTATATACACACACAATATTTAAGAACAAGGAATATACACAAAAAAGAACGAATCAAAAACAAATATTTTATATTTTACTTTTATCGTATTGTTGTTTACATTTTCTGTCTCTACGGATGACCAGAACCAACAGAATCGCCATGGTAAAATCCATAGCGGCGTGCGATAAGACTGGTCGCTGCTCTAAAATAGAACACTGCCCAGAAAATCACACCTGCCACATCTGTACGGAACCCGAAAATACGTTCCGTAATCGCTGGGTCGAATGTGGGACATGTCTCATCTCTGTCTGCCTCCAATGTGCCACGGACTTTCAGAAGATCCCAGGCCAAAAAAAGAGCCATCATAATGCTATGATGGATAGACTCTGGAAGATGGTTCAGCTTAAATCTTGGACTTTTCAGTGTCAGGCCTGCGTGCCTCCACAACCGACGATTGTGTCTCCCCCTGCCACTCCCGTGGAGGAGGCGGAACAGCAACAGCAGCAACAACAAAATCAACCACAACCAGAGCAGCAGCAACAACACAGCAGCAGCAACAACTAGAGCAGCAGCAGCAGCAACAACAAAATCAACCACAACCAGAGCAGCAGCAACACACAAAATCAACCACAACCAGAGCAGCAGCAACAACAAAATCAACCACAACCAGAGCAGCAGCAACAACAACATCAACAACAACAACAGCAACAACAAAATCAACCACAACCAGAGCAACAACAGCAACAACAACAACACCAATTGACCAGTGCGGTTCTTGCAGAACTGCAACAATCGATCTGTGCTTTAAAAGGGGAAGTAGCAGGAATAAAAGCAACCATTCAGGTTGGACTCCACAATGAGGGGTCTTATCGGAATGCTCTGCTAAAGAACCTCCCTGTACCTGTACCTCTTGTCGCATTTAAGACCGCGGATTCTGCCACCCATGAAGTCATTGCCATTGGGGTACCAGAAGACATGGCTGATCTTCAGGCTTTTGCTGCCAACTCAGCCAAAGACCTAGGCTGCGTTCCCCCAACGGGTGCTACCCGCCTTGGACGACCTGGCCCAAAACCTAGGCTCATCAAGTTGTCTTTTACGGACCCCACTGAGGCAACCTCTTACCATCTGGCCTCAGTTAAAGCTGGGCGGGAAAATCGGACCACCTTCCGAACACGCCCAGGCTTACCGTCCGATGTACGTCCGAAGCTACGTGTAGTGGCTTCCCTGAATAGGAACTCAGCTCTACAGGAAAGCTTCAGTCTTCGGGAAGATAGACAAATCTGGAGATTTGTCAAGACTGCTGAAACGTGGAAGAGAGATACCAGCTGGTCTGAGTGCTCTCTACCCACAATAACTAAAAAGACTACAGCAACTCAGGGAAACTAAGCCAGAACAACCTGCCATCCTCTACACACCATCATAAACTGCGAGCAGGGTACAAATTGTTGTCCTTAAATGCTCGCAGTTTATGCAACAAAATACATTTGTTCAACGCCTACGTCAGAAGTGTTGACCCTGACTTCATCACTGTCACGGAAACATGGGCGCATTCCTTACTCTGTGATGGGGTTTTCAACATTACGGGGTACAACCTCTTCCGTAAGGACCGCACTAACCGCCGTGGTGGTGGTGTGATGGTCTACGTTCGTTCAAATTTTTTGGTAATTCCTTGTGCCGATTTGAACGAATCACAAGAAGAAGTTTTTTTCTGTGACGTGCGTATGACCATGTCAACACTCCTGCTTGGCGTTGTTTATCGTCCCCCAAGTTACCATGGGGACACACAGCTTTGCAATGTCCTCCGAGCTGCTGCCAGGAAAACAGCCACTTATGTGTTTATTGCAGGCGATTTCAATCATCCTGAGATCGATTGGGAGACCTTCCATTGGCCACAGAGTGCAAACGATTTTGTTGAGCTTGTGCTGGACTTAAACTGGTCACAAGTAGTCACCTCTCCAACAAGAGGCGACAACACCTTGGAGCTGCTCTTCACCACAACTCCTGAAGCGGTTATCAATTGCACTACGAAGGAACCTCTAGGTGACTCTGATCATGCTATGATCATCGCCAATCTGGCTCTTGCGGGCAACAAAAACCTGAACCATCTCCAATCTGCTTCCTTCGATTGGAAGAGAGCAGATTGGAACCTGTACCACACTGAACTACAGCACCCAAACTGGCGTGAATTCTACAACTCTGGAGATGTGAATACTATACTCCAGAGTATCCTGGACTCAATATGGGCAGCATGTGCAGCATCAGTGCCACGTAAACAAAAAAAGAAGAACCGCCCCAAAAGGGCAATTTGGGAAACTTCAGCGGTCCGACTTGCCAGGAGGGAACGTCGGACTGCTGAACGGGAATACAGGTTGCATAAATCAGACACCAACAGGAAGAAGCGGAATAAATCCTCCAACCATCTCAAGCAAGTGACAAAAAAAGCAGTGCTTGAATTTGAACAGTGCATAGCAGCCAATCCTGACAGCAAGGTTTTCTGGAAATATGTGCACTCAAAGCAGAGACCTCACTCTCCAGTGGGCCCTCTTCGCAACCCTCACACAAACCAGATCACTGACGACCCCAAGGAATGCGCAGAACTCATTGCCGAGTGCTATGCAAACATATTCACTGTTGAAAGTCAAAATGTACCATCTTCACCATCACTAACAGCAAACTCCATAACAACTATGGAATTTACACCTGCAATGCTGCGACGTCACCTTCAAAATAAGCGCAACTATGCCTCCCCTGGTCTCGATGGAGTTACATACCTGCTTCTCAAACGTGGCAGGCACTTCCTTTTACACCAGCTTTCTATTTTCTTCCAGTACTGTCTCAACAATGGTGCTACTCCGGAGCAGTGGAAAACTGCCAGTGTCATTCCTCTGTTCAAAAAGGGCGACCGCACATCACCTGTCAACTATCGCCCAGTCAGTCTCACTAGCTGTATTGCAAAACTGATGGAATCGTGTGTCAGAGAAACACTCTGGAACTTCTGGAGCTCTCACAGTCTCATCCGACCCTCACAATATGGATTTGTCCCTAACTCCAGCTGCAGTGACCAGCTTGTCGAGTTCCTTGAGGACATTACTCAGATTACTGACAGTGGCTCATGGGTGGATGTTGTCTACCTTGACTTTGCTAAGGCTTTCAACTCTGTGCCACACAAAAGGCTTATGGTGAAACTCTCTGCAATGGGTGTGGGGGATGACCTTTTTAACTGGTTGAAATCCTTCATCCTCAGCCGAAAGGAGGTAGTCATAGTTCTAGGACAGCACTCTACACCATATGAGATGTCATCGGGTGTACCACAGGGATCTGTCCTTGGTCCCCTCTTGTTTGTGGCATACATTAAAGACATAGATGCCAATTTAAAGAATGCCACAGTATTGAAATATGCAGACGACATCAAGCTGTACCTTGAAATCAAGAGGACAGATCCTGATGTCTACAACTCTTTCCTGCAATCAGACCTAGACACAATGCAGCAATGGATCACAGACTGGCAACTGAAACTGGCTGTGGACAAGTGTACCACCATGCATTTTGGGAGAAAAAACCCTGCGTTCACTTACTCCCTCCACAACACTGATATCAAGAAATCCTCTTGCGAGCGTGATCTAGGCATCACTGTCAGCAGTGATTTGCGTTGGTCAAAGCATATCTCTAAGATTGTCAGGAAGGCCGAGGGTGTCTTGGCATCACTCAGCAGGTCTTTTGTTAGCCGCTCTCCAGCCATCTATTTAAAACTGTATACAGCTATGGTACGACCACACTTGGAATTCGCATCATCAGTTTGGAACCCCTATCTTGCACAGAACATTGACCTCCTGGAATCTGTCCAGAGACGTGCAACCAAACGCATACCCTCCATCAGACACCTACCATATTCTGAGCGCCTTGTTTCCCTGGGCATGGATTCACTGAAGCTCCGGCGTTTGGCGACGGACTTGGTAAACACCCACAAAGTTATCAACCACCTCACCAACAACAACACTGAACACCTTTTTGATCTCCATGTGTCTAACACACGTGGACATGCCTACAAAGTCAGAAAACAATACAGCTCCCATGACTTTCGGAAACATTTTTTCACGCTCAGAGTTGCTGAAGCATGGAATAAACTGCCTGCGTCAGTTGTTGACTGCCATGACACTGCATCTTTTAAGGCCCTCATGCTTTCCGAAATCCGCCGAAACTACACCTGATTATATATACACTTTAGATGAGTTGTAGTGCACCTGAGCACTGTACACA
The DNA here is from genome assembly GCF_006345805.1 of Octopus sinensis. Taxonomy (NCBI): domain Eukaryota; kingdom Metazoa; phylum Mollusca; class Cephalopoda; order Octopoda; family Octopodidae; genus Octopus; species Octopus sinensis. The sequence goes on along the minus strand of NC_042998.1, from coordinate 122,526,931 downwards.
ATTATTATTATTATTATTATTATTATTATTATAATTAACCCTAAGAAACTGATGCGATTTGTGTTGGGATTACCCCTTCCGTTATGAATCATCCACTTCCGTTATGAATCATCCACTTCCGTTATGAATCATCCACTTCCGTTATGAATCATCCAAGCACTTATCTTCTAAATAAGTTTTCATGAAATCTCAAGAAGGATTGCATAGGTGCTGTTATGCAGTATTGCTACATGTTAGACGGTGATTGTAGAAAGTTAATAAACAAAGATTAATGTTACCTAATTTTTTGTAATGATGTTCACACAGTATGTTGACATAGGGTTAATTCTCTATGAACGACTCTTCTATGAGTGAATGTCAAAAATATTTCCTCTAAATTCAGTAGCATACATTATTCACGTGTTTTTTCATTACAAGATTCTTAGACGATAAATACATCAAAAGAATTCTCTTGTCCAATGAAGTACAAAACCTAAATTTAACCTACGTAAGTAAATCCATTCTTACACTTATTTGCCACGGCATCATTGTTATTTATTATTATACTTAGTAACATATTCTTTTTATCATTCTTCATCATCAAGATCATTTCCTTATTGTTATATTATTATTATCACTATTATTATTATTATTGTTGTTGTTGTTGTTGTTGTTGTTGTTGTTGTTGTTGTTGTTGTTGTTGTTGTTGTTGTGTTGTTGTTGTTATTATTATTATTATTATTATTATTATTATTATTATTATTATTGTTATTGTTGTTATTTGGATTTCTCATTCAAAGAATTCCTTATTCTTCTCAACTCATTTTGAATCTTATTCTCTGGAATTGACAGCTAAAATATATATTAAAAAAAGGCTAATAATAAAAAAAGATAATCAGAAATAATTTTTATATTTTCTGTTGAGTATGATATATGTCAGAATCACTTTGGTAACAGTTTATTATATTTGGCAGAGTTGTTTATCTCATAGATGTTTTTCCCCCAGATTTCCAGTTAAAAATAACTTTTGTTATTGATACGTCATATCGAAGAATATGGTTCTTTTGATCAAAGCATTTGCTTGGGAAATCATTTGCTTTTAGCTGAAATTCTAATATTGATTGTGCCATTTTTCCCTTGTTTATCAGAGATGGCTATTTTACCGGTTAAACCCTTATTTCCTTTATATGCTTATTTTAAATTAATTGAGGTTGTTACAAACATATCACGTTAAGTATCAGCGTTAATTAATAAGAAAGAATGTGGTGATCTTTGTTAAAGCCTGTTATGCGTGGTTAGTAATCTGTATGGTTGAGTTTTAGTTCCCAATGTATGTTAATAAACTTGTTTTACACTAAGAGCACAAACAAATACTCTTAAGAAAAATGAACACCATAGCAGCACAAAAATCATGCTCGATCTTTATAAATTTACGGCGGTGTTGTACACAGCGTTTCAATTAAGAAAAGAAGAATTAAATATTTCAAGCATAAAATGAACCAATTTCAGTTGTTTTTTCAGAACAGATCTCGGCTTCAATTCCGAAGAAATGGTTTTTCTTAAAGGCTAATAAAGTTTGGTACCAGTGTCGTCTCAAGTGTCTCCTTCAAAATGCGAAAAACCAGTACAGGCTTACCCAAGACTCTAACAGCTACAGTCTAAGACGGTGATTAGTATTTTTTTTTTCATCTTTGGAAGAGAAAGTTTAACTCGGCAGAATTTGAAATCAGAACGCAGACTCGTAACAAATACCACGAGACATTCTGTTCAATGTTGGGACGGCTGTCACTTTAAGAGCTTAGCTCGTATATGCAGATATAATTTGTCAGAGTAATAGTTCGAAACGAGGTTCAGAACTGATCAATATACTTTATTTTAAACATATTATTTTCATTGAATCAGTAGGAAATTACTGTTATATTCATGCCTTTCTCCAAGGTATAAGCAAAGTATACTGAGTGATTCGGCTTCAACTGGTATCACTTGTTTATATATATATATATATATATATATATATATATTATATATATATATATATATATATATATATATATCCCATTTAGAGATGGGAGACAGACAGACAGACTCTTCAACCTACTCTATAAAAAATTATATATCTCCCTCAACAAACTCCTTGTAAAGATTCGATAAAAAGTACCTCTGTATAGTTGTTCGACCTGCGAGAAATATAATCCAAATATCTTTTGTATCACTCCAACGTCTCTAACAAAAGACAAGAAGAGAATAGACAATATAATTTTATGCTAATATGAAAAGCTGAGATGATCTCAGCTGGAATTCTTTTCATAACAATTCAGCTCCTCGGGATTGTTCCAAACAACAATAAGAATTCTTGACAACGCTCTTTTTATTTTAATTTCAAAATCACATGTTAAAATCTGACGTTACACCAGCTAAACCACAATAAAGATGTAAGTAAAACACAGATCAAACGTTGAAGTAGTACAAATTTGCATGTCTCATTGTTTTAGAAAATAATATATAATGAGATAAAAATATTTATAAACAGCATAGCTAGCTGATATTTTATATTTGCATTTTCGAGCTACATTTTCGAGTTGCTAGAAAATTCTTTCATCTATCATTGTATCATAACATCTGCTCAAGAAAAGATATCCAAACACAGTATTAAACAGGGAAAAACAACAGTCACTGCTATTATTAAATAGCCAGTGAGGAAGCTTAAAAACACGGTTGGAAGCAGGCATTTACAACTATTTCCAATAGTTAAAAAGCTTCTTTCTCCATTACTTAATTCCATATTTTATCACTACACAGAACCTTGGGTAATTGCCCACCACCATATCCTAACAGTCATAGGGAATAGTCTTCTATCAAACCTTTTACGTTATATTCTGTTCACGGAAACTCTGTAGGAGCCCGTATCTTGTATAAATCTGATCTTGAATGATAAACTTAGTCACTCTAGATTTACCGATACTACCTGGACCTTGGATATTTATTGCTATGCACACTCTGTTGCAATCATTTAATATTTCGTCTCATGTGAGTCTATCTGATGAGGACTAATCAAACTTACGATAATAAACGTATTTTGGAAAGTCAGAAACTCGGTTCCTAGATTATCCATTCTAGGTGGTCCATTTTTCCGATGTTCTTCCTAGAGGTTAGACGAAAATTTATTTTAAGTTCACTTCCCGCATACATCTTTGCCAGTATACATTTCAGTGAAGCTTTACATAGCATCGTATCATTATCAACTGTAATTTCCAGCAAACATTGGTGCCTTTTTGTCCCACTATTTCTAATTCATAATTCTACCTTTACGGTGCTTTATTTGGCTGGAGAGTGGTACCATTGTATTGCAATGATATCTAAAATTTATTTATATATATATATAGGATATAAGGATAGAAATCACGTTGATGATTTTTATCAGGTAGCCAGCATGCTATAAAAATTTATAGGCAATTTATACGTTAAATTAATATTAAGCATGCTCGAGATAGGTCGTTTTCGCCCTTGGTCCCCTAATATAATTATATATATATATAAGGAATGAAAAATGCAATGCATAAAATAAAAAAACTAACCGTAACAAGTGGGATCTGAAATCATTAATATTGTGTGTGTGTGTGTGTGTGTGTGTGCGTGCGTGTGTGTGTGTGTGTGTGAAAGAGAGAAAATTGCGCTAAATCCACAAGTTTCTTATTCTCTCTCTGTTTATTTTTCCTTATTCCTATCTGTTGAAGAGCGTAGGATCGAAACGTAAAAGACTTCTTAATTTTCCGAGCGTCAAACAAATATACACCTGCTTGTTGTTCATACACCTGTCTTCGTCTTGTTTTTCTGTAAATTTCAACTATATATTATACTCTCACGTGATCACCCCAGTTTTATCCTGCTTTAACCTCCTTCTCCTTGGACTTACACATCCCAACTATTGCCTGAACTTTCTGCACCAACCCTCATCTATATACCAGCATTCCACCAGCATTACCACTGGATATACTTCCGGATTTCACTGGACTCTTCCTTTGATGAAATATTGCTCCAATATACATCAATGCGATAAGAAAATTCCTCTCAGACGCTCTTTGTGCTTGGCCTGCTAGATCCACAGACCTCACCATATGTGATCTTTTCTTGTACGGATATGTAAAAGAGCGCGTTTACGTTCTACCTCTACCCACTAACATCGAATAACAACAGCGATCAACTCGGTGGATCGTGATATGCTGACACACGTCTGGGAGTAATTCTCTTATCGCATTGATGTCGCCCGTGCTGCAGGTGGTGGCCACATTGAGCACTTGTAAGCTAGGTAATAAAAGTTAATTGTGAGTAAATATTTGTGACTTAACTGGAGTTTTCTATTGTTTTTCCTTATTAAAATATTGCGTAATGAAATCGGTTCATTCTTCTTGAATAACCCTGTATATAAACATATATATATATATATGTTTATATACAGTACGGGATGAGTACGGGACACGTTTATATGCTGTAATTTTTGCAACTTTTAATAAAGCCTGTCCTTGTATGAAACGATTGTACTAAAAACCTATCCATTCTTGTTGCTTCTTTCTCGCTTATAATCACCCCACATTACTGTATTGTTAAAACAGTATAGTTTTTTTTGGTGCATCTAAGTTAGGTACCATATTCAAGTAAATTCATTTAAATTAACTTGAATCTTTATTGCTTTTTTGCATATATATATATATATATATATATATATATATATTTACATACACACATATGTGTGTGTGCTTGTATATATGCATGTATGCTACGTATTACTGTTAGCATGAATATGCATGATACACACATATATAAATATATATATACAAGTGTGTATACATATACGCACATATACATATACATATATACATTTATATACAGTAAATGTATAGATGAATATATATAGAGAGAGAGAGACAGACAGACAGACAGAGACAAAGGGTGAGAGAGAGAGATCCCTTCATATACCTGCAGACAGACAGCCCTCTCTTATGCATACGTCTGGAAACTGATGAACTTGATACATCTTCATAGAATGAAGTTTGCTCGGAATTGTCTGACAAAGCATACGTGCGAGAAACTCGGAGTAGCAATGGAAAGAATCAACAAATGATGTCTAATGAACATTATCTCTACATCATGCACTAAGTTTTTCTTTCTTATATGAAAGCGCGTGTGTACGTGTATTGGCGAGTGTGTATGCGTATATGTGTGCGTGTATCCAGGTTTGGTGGAACACACTGTTCATTGAATATTACACACACACATATGTATATATACACACACACACAAAACACAAAACACACTAACACATACATTCTACCCATTGATACATATAGCTCTTTACAACAAATTATTTTCATCCCAAGGAGCTTGTTCTTAACCTTATGACTGTGAATAATAATTTTCTTTTTTAAACATAACTTCAACGCCCCCTACTCACAAACACACAAACACAAACACACACACTCATACGCACACATGCACAAACACACACATGTACACACGCGCTCACACACACACGCACGCACACATACACACATATATACACACACATAAAACAATTACTTCAAATCTGACATTTCTCTGTCAACCCTCCGCTTGTTGCCTGATCATCACTTATTTCCAACATCTTCTTTTGACGTGAAATCAATCTTCCCATTTTTCTATAGTTCCGCCATTTTTTCCCTGTATTGAAATATGTCTTTTGTTCCGTATCATCAGTATTTTTCGTTTCGTTAGCATTTTAGTGGTGTGGTGGGGTATGATTTTTATTTAGTTTTTCATGCTGGAGTTGACGTTATGCTTTTCTTTTATTTTGTCATACATTTTCTATGTAGAATTTCAACGAAAGAAAAGAAAAGATAATAATTCTGGTAATTGTTTGATTCTTTCTTTTAAGCACTTTATTTTTACGTCTTATTTTTGTTTAGCTTTCTCGGTGCGAAGTGCAAGGGTCAATAACAGTGAAAGAAAGAAAAATCGTTAAAGGTAAAAAAGTTTAAGCTATTTCATGCACACACATACACACACACATATGTGCTTACATATACATATATGTATGTATGTATGTATGTATGTATGTATGTATGTATGTATAGATAGATAGATAGATAGATAGATAGATAGATAGATAGATAGAGAGAGAGAGAGATACATACATACATACATACATACACACATATACATACATACATACATACATACATACATACATACATACATACATACATATACACATACATATATTTATACATAGATGCATATATATATGTGTGTGTGTATACAGAAAGAAAATAGAGAAAGAGAGAAACAGAAACAGATCAGTAATTTACGTAACATATATGTGTACATGAATGTGTGTGTATATATACATACACACACACACACACACACACACACACACATATATATATATATATATATATATATATATATATATATATATATATATATATATATATATATGCATATGTATGTGTGTACACATGTATATTCTTGAATACATACACACATATATATGCATCTGTGTGTTAAAAAAAACAAATCAAACAGATACAGAAGTCGAGTTATCCATAGTTAAATCATTATTTCATTATTTTATTTTATTTTTTACCTTATAAAGTTAAGAAAAATAAATTTTCTGAGTTCAGAAATTTATTGCAAAATGTCTGTATTGGCACCGAAGAATCGATAACAATCGTTTATATTCTCATTATTTATTTGATGAGGTCACTGAGTGGCAAAAGCAGTAAAGCGCTGGACTAAAATTTTACAGTATTTAAATGGGTCCTTTTGCACTCAGGTTTCAAACTACGCTATGGTCTACTTCAAGTTTCATATATCTAAATAGTATTAATATTAAACAAGGCGGCGAGCTGGCAGAAACGTTGGCACGCCGGGCGAAATACGTAGCCGTATTTCGTCTGCCGTTACGTTCTGAGTTCAAATTCCACCGAGGTTGTTTAGCCCCTTGTGGGTAGTAAAGAAATAGGTATTTCGTCTGCCGTTACATTCTGAGTTCAAATTCCGCCGAGGTCGACTTTGCCTTTCATCCTTTCGGGGTCGATAAATTAAGTACCAGTTACGCACTAGGATCGATGTAATCGACTTAATCGGTTTGTCTATCCTTGTTTGTCCCTCCTGTGTTTAGCTCCTTGTGGGTAGTAAAGAAATAGGTATTTCGTCTGCCGATCCTTTCGGGGTCGATAAATTAAGTACCAGTTACGCACTGGGGTCGATATAATCGACTTAATCCGTGTCTGTCCTTGTTTGTCTCCTCTGTCTTTAGCCCATTGTGGGTAGTAAAGAAATAGGTATTTCGTCTGCCGCTACGTTCTGAGTTCAAAACCCGCCGAGGTTGACTTTGCCTTTCATCCTTTCGGGGTCGATTAAATAAGTACCAGTTACGCACTGGGGTCGATATATTCGATTTAATTCGTTTGTCTGTCCTGTTTTCCCCCTCTGTGTGTAGCCCCTTGTGGGCAGTAAAGAAATAATAATAAACAGGAAGAGTATATTAAATCCATTACACCTATTTCCCATAAACAATAGTCTTTCAACCAATTTTTGAAATCGTTTTTCATTTCATGGAAAGTGCTATGAGGGAAGAATGAGTAGAGCGCCAGACAAAATGCCTTGTACTATTTAGTTACGTCTCCGTGCTACCTGAGGTTAAGTTCTGCAGTGGTTGAGTTATCATTTAATACCTCCAGAGATTGGTAAAGTAAGTTCCAGTTAAATACTACGCTCGAATCAACAGGCTACATACTTCCTATAAACGTATGACCTTATGCTAATATTTCAAATACGTATTCGTTAGAAGCGTAGTATTTATTGCCGACTAGGAACTGAACGATCTTCAATATTTGAAAATCACTTTCGATTCTATGTTAAACCCAAATATACTCGTGGATATATGTGTCACTTTTATATTTAAAATATTAACTTAATAAATGAAAGTGTAGTGATACGCAATAAAGTACTAGACTAAATACTTTCCAATGATAAATTTTATCCTTCAATATTCTTAGTTGAAAGACTAGTAGGGTCGATTTTGTCAATTATGTACACCTTATAATGGTTTCAAATTTTGACACAAGGCCAGCAATTTTAGTGGCGGGTTTAAGTTGATTATATCGACCCCGGTGCTTAACTGGTAATTATTTCATCGACCCCGAAAGGATGACACATGAAGCTGGCCTCGGTGGAATTTGAGCTCAGAACATAAAGACCACGAAATGCTGATAAGCATTTTGCCTGGCGTCCTAACGGTTCTGCTAGCTCACCGCCTTATGTACAACTTATATTTAGTTCATTATATCACCTTTATACAATTGCATCGTCAGAAACAAAGTGAACCATAGTATAGCTGATCTATATCCTTCCAGTATAAATTTGCATCGTGAGCCAGTGTAAGCAATTGTCATTTGATGGGAGGGTTGGGTGCACTGTACAGTATGTGACTTTGTGTTAATGATTCACACATGTATCTGTTAGTAGATTAGTATTCATTGCTGACTATGAATTAAACTATCTTTTTAACTTGGTTAATAGTTGGTTAATAGTTTTCACGAGCAGTTTTATATTTATTCTGATTGCATGTACCCACTGAACTTCAAAGTAGAATGACCCTTGCAGAATATCACCAATCTTACACCTTATATAAAATATTTGCTCTAAATAACTTTCCATTATTCGTTTAAGAAAACAGTTGAGAAGAAGAGCACTTCAGACAAAGAAGTAATTTCAAAGATAATAACATATATAATCCAAATTTGATTTATAACCTTCAACGTATATCGCTAATCTCCTTAAGAGAGGCATGAATATCATACAATCTCGTCTTTGCAATTACAGTCGTACTTTTATGTCTAAATAAATTATCATCGCGTGTGCGAGTGGATAAACGAATTAAGTGCCGAATTTATTACTTCGTGGTATTTAGTGCAGCACTTCAAATCTGAGTTCAAATCCCGACTATATTGACTTTGAATTTGTTTTCGTTTCTGTTAGAATGATAAAGTAATTACTATTAGTGCATAAATTCCAATTCACTCAACGCATTTGTAGCTGTGTTAATATTAAAATTCGTTATTAAATTGGAGGAAATTGCAGTGGCAAAACGCGATGACACTACGAACGTAATTGCTTTACAGCATTTAACGTTGTACCTTAATGTTTTAGTTCAGACCTCGCTAATATTAACTTTATCTTTCTTTTCTCTATTTGTTATAGCGGAAACAAGTTATTAGGATGGTATCAAACAACAGGCCGCCTAATGTGGGTGTCTCTGATACTTTCTGGGTTCGACATGATGGTATAATTCCTGAATGTAAGTAGCAAACAAAAGCGAGTTTCATTGGGACACTGCTAAATTCAGCTCTTCCTTTGAACTTAGTGGAATCAATGAGAAACCATTCCGGGGTAATTATCCCTTCTATCTACATAAAGATGAAGATCATTTACTTAAATGATTATTTTTTTACTTATAACTGATCTGTAATATAACAGAGGCAAACATCTTATATCTATTTCAATGATCAATAAAGGCAAAAAGCACCCCTTTTCTAGTAATGGGTATGTAAGTGGCTTTCACATGATACAATCCAAAGCCGCCCTTCAAAACTAGGGTTAACATATGTCTATATAAGAAACCTGTATGTATTTGAATATTTAAACATAAACAATACAGTGGGGAAATAGAAGGAACCTACATTCTATTTTATTTTAATAAAATAAGCACCAATGATGTATTGACCGGATTAAATATACTAAATATTTTTCCTGCAAATTGTAGCGTCGGCATTATATCAACAAATAAACATAGTGCTAATTTACAATAACTGCAAGTTGTAGGTAATATACAAAGCGGACAAATTATAATATATTTAAAACATACAGCTTTTGCTTAAGGCTACATAATAATTATTGTCTGTCTGCAAGTTAAGTTCAACTTACACTTGAGATGACTAAGTTTGCTATTCCTTTGTACACGATTCAAATACAAACCATTTGTTCACAGGGATAAAAACAATCGACTATACATTTTCTACAACGAATTGCTGTCTTATAGCACTTGGATGAAGCATTATATATCTAAACAGAATTTGAATATTTAATTGAAAGAAGATAAGTTCTGATTGAAGTTGATTCACTTCACTTATCGATGTTAATACCTTTGACGAAGGTATAAACATCATACAGTCTTATTCCTCTCTCCTATAAATCTTGCATCCTAAATAATTAATCAGTATTTATTTGAAGAGAATGATGATTGTGCCAAATAGTAAATATCTGCACTATATACTATTCGGCATATAATTTGATATCTGACTCTTTGAGAACAAATGTTACTAATGATGTGACCTTTTTTTTCTTTTATCTAACACCTATGAACGGGATAATAAAAAACACCAATGAGGAATATAAGTTTGGATGAGTGAGAAGATTCAATGAACATGAAATTCCGTTACCATAAAAAGTTTTTTTCCAAAGCAAGAATTATATCCATTTTGTTTTTAAGATACATTTATATTTATATGGTTTTCATTTTAATTTCTGTAACTTCTAGGAAAACCAATGAGGGTGAGTAAATGACAGTCCACTAGAATTGGCAGCAACCTCATCTCAGACACTGCGTTCTTAAACACCGAGGGACACGTATGATAGTGTAGTCCAAAATGCACTGTGTTTGAATAAAAACAAAACGAGATGATCATTGTTCGAACGCCTTCCATCATAGGCTAAGAATTTCAGAGGACTGACGCTCTAGAAAAAGAACTGCTTTGTGTGGTGCCTGGACTGTCGATACAGTAATCGGGAATACCTGAGGGGAGAGAGATGGCACACAACCAATTATAGGGATAGAAATACCTATAATAGCAACAGAAAAACCAGAGTGGAGAAAGTATGTTCGTCTAACTCTGACTGGTAGGTAGGTAGGTATGGAGGTAGGTAGGTAGGTAGCTAGCTAGCTAGTTAGCTATCTATCTATCTATCTATCTATCTATCTATCTATCTAGACAGACAGACAGACAGACAGACAGACAGACAGACAGACAGACAGACAGACAGACAGACAGACAGATTGATAGATAGATAGATAGATAGATAGATAGATAGATAGATAGATAGATAGATAGATAGATAGAAAAGAGAAAAGGAAAGAGAAGTACACACATATACTGTCTGTTTAGAAGAGATCTAGTTGTCTATGTAGATGTACTGTTGTTTTTAGCATATATTTTTTCAGTGTAGCGAAAGATATAGAATGAGAAGGAAAGGGCAGAAAAGACAAACATATAGAAAGAAATGAAGATAGAGAGATGGGAATTTTTTTTTTAAATTGAAAGCTAATTTAGGGATAAAAAACTTTTAGAGTGGTAGATATATAGAATGGACAAAGCTAGAAAGGAAGTATGATAGAAACAGACATGTGAATAACTATATGATAGATTGATATATATACATAGATAGATGGGGCTGATACACACATACATTGTCTGTTTATAAGACGACTAGTTATTCATAAGTTTGTTAGTGTAGTTTTTGCAATATTGATGGAGCTGTAAGATAATGAGGAAAAAGAACAGAAACTAGGTAAATAGAGATGAAAAAGAGCAGAAAATATAGAAATATAAAGAGAAAGAAAAAGAAAGAAAAGCAAAAAATTGAAAGTTGGAGAGAAGGAAAGAGTAAGAGAGGGAGGGAGAGAGAGGGGCGTATTTTAAAAGGTGAGTGGGAGGAAGAGATGAAAAGTTTGAGAAAAGAAGTGAGAAATGGAGGAAATAGTCACAGAGATGTTGGTTATTTACTAGTCAAAACAAGCTTAACTGTCTAATGCAAAATTTTAATTGATGTGATTATGAGAATGTAGGAATTAGAAAGTAAAATTCAACTGTCAAACAGTTTCTTGGTAATCATAAATCTTATTAAATAGATTATTTCATAAATTAGACGCTCGTAAAATTGTGTATGGCCTGCAGCTGGCAAAGTCGAGAGATTGGAGAACAAATTAAAGTTTTTTCAGCATTTATTCTGTCTCTGGTTCAGTCTTATACATACATATATATATATATATATATATATAACAGTCAAGAAGGAAACAAACCAGTGTTGTATACACAGTTCGCATTTCTATAGGTCTTGTATTATTGTAACTTTATACCGGCTGTATTGGCTTCAATCAATCGGGTACTGAGTAGTTAGTAGGGTTTTGAGCATTTGTATCCTGACTCCAGCACAACACCGTGTCCAAGACATTTTCTTGTTGGTTAATTCTGAAAGAAAGGGTAGTAGTCTTCAAAACCGGTGAGATCGATGCAGTTAACATTATTCCAGAACAGTTACAAATCGATGTTTGCAAGAAAGATAAGGATAGAATGAGAATTTCAAAGGGATGACGCTCTGGAAGAAAGAAAACTGGTTTGTATGGAGTCTAGAAACCAGTGAGTCACGAGTACCTAAGTGGTGAGAGGTGACACACGACTAGTCAGCTCCAGGAAATAGAGATCCCTATAATACCAACAGAATAAGCAGATTGGAGAAAGTACGTCCGTCGGTACGTACTTCCAGGGACAGAGATGTTTTTGTTTCACAGGGTCTGATGGCTCACTACTACAAGAAGTGGCTTTAATGTAAAACGAAGAAATTCCTTCTTAGCTCATAGTAATAAAGAAAAGCTAACGTTCAAACTCTGCTTTCAATTCTATTATCACCATTCTACTATAATTTTGAAAGTAATACCGTTCCATGACATTATACTCTGAGACTGCACTCAGAAACAATACCATAAAACTATACAATTGTATTCAACTATGGGCATGGAAAAATAGACATAGATATAACAATATTATTTAAAAGAAAATCAATAGAAACTTTGGCAATTCGATTATTGTCAAACGAGGAATTGGTCTGATTATGTCATCCTCAATATTTATTTCAATATTTTTCAACAAGATAAGGAGCCTTCAATATGTAAATGACATGATGTCTGTGGTAAAATCCATACATAAATAAACCGATTAAATCAAATGAACTTTTACATCTTGTAAATTTTCGCCGAAACTTAATGGTTAAAGTTTTAACACTCACAGAAAGACAGTATAGTATGTTTTTATTGACTGCCTTAAGATATATGCCTGTGATATATCTTATATTATGGAATGACTTCACTTCGATACTATTTCTTCTCATCGTCTGATTAGCATTACAGTAATAGTTTTTTTGCGTATGCGAGTGTATATGAGCATATGTTTTCCTGACGAACGTATGAAAAATGAGGTTAGCTCTCAGCATAAGATTCCAGAGTTTGTTATGGAATCCTAATTATTCCATGAAGCCAAATAACTTCTGTTATTCAGCGACGATCTATGAGAATAACATAGTCACTCTTATAAATCATACATTTTGTGTAAGAAGTCATTGTGTATGTTGACATAAGATTCGAGACTTAAACAAATAGTATTTAAGAAAAGCGTGTTTTATAAGCGAAACTAGGTTATATCTTTGAGCCGTTCGAGAGACATGAACGTTTATTCAATGTAAATTACAACTAATACCTGAAATTACATGTAGAAGTAGTAGTAACATTGAATGTGAAGGCTACAATGCTATCGTACGAATTACAAAACGTTTTCCCATCATATCATATTCAAGCAACCACGAAGCATGTCTATACATCAAACTAACTGAAACAGTTGTAAATACAAGTCCCATACTAGTTATTCAGTCATTTGAGCAATAAATGCAATCTACTGGGTAATAAACTCCAATAAATCCAATTTCTATTCCCGAAACCGATAGTAATTTTTGGTAAGGTAATATAAAATGAAGTGTTCTTCTCTAAAGCACATAGGATTAACTACAGCAGATTTGAACTAATGATCTACAAGCACATCATCTAGTATCTTACAATTTTGAACATCCCACATTTGTTATGCTTTTATCATTACAATTATGTGTGATGTGTATGTGTGTGTGTGCTATCTGAATATGGAAGTGATGTGTGCACATGTGCGCGCGTTAGTCCAGTATATATGTGCATAGGTATAGATATAAGTATCTATATGTATAAATATTTATGTACACGTGTGTACATATTTCAGTTTTGCAGTGGGGAAGGGGTATGTCACATATATCTGAACAACATACTAAATACTTTTACGCTAATTTCATGTACTGTTTCGTTGTTCAAATCCTTAGATGTACAAAAATTGTAAGCCATCTGTGTTTTAAAATATTTCAGTCTTTCATTTTTGTTTATATATTGTACAAAATACAATTCCCTTGTATATTTACGAAACTTGCTATGAATATAAATGTTTTGTTTAAATTAATTAACTTTTTTAAAATAAATTGCAGCTGCTTTAAAATTGATAAATTAAACTATCTAGTAATTATGGAACGTTTGACTACAAAACAAACTAATGTTATTTATATTCACCAGTGGCTGCGTGCATTTTAGTGAGACATTAAATTATCAGCAGCCACAGTTAAAAATTGTAAATCTGACGAGAAATGAAGTACATAATTTTTGGAAGATGAACGTAGTATTGAATGTCTTTTAACAACTATCAATGGTGGAATTAAAATTCTAAAAAAAAATCTCGTGCTCGAATATGAAAGAATGTTTAATAAACGCACGGTTGGATTATTTTTTTTTTCTACGTTATAATCTGTATAGAGCAACTTTCATTGTCACCTGGTATGCAAAACATTAATAGCAGTTGGATGGCGGAAAGTTTAACCTGAAAACATACGAATGTTCGAATAGCTTCTGTCCAATAAGTTTTGGGACTTGTTAATATAGAAAAGAATCTTTACATATACCATAGATTCATTGTTATAATGCCGAGAAAACTAATGAGTCTAAAAAGCGGAGATGTTCTTGAAGCCGAAGGGAAAGGAATGATCAGAGACAAAGAATTTTCGCAAACAATCATAATGACAGTGTTTAGTTATCATGAAAAAAGTATTTCTATAGACTTCATAGCCAGAGGATAAAGTATTATTGGTTCTTTTAATGCTAAGTTGATGTTTCGTTTATATCAAGAATTAAAGAAGAAAACAAAGTTTGCTAATAATTCTTGTCCTGAAATGACTTCAAATATTGGTTTCAAATTTTGGCACAAGGCCAGCAATTTCGAGGAAAGCTGGTAAGACCATATAATCGACTCCAGTATTTGACTGGTACTTATTTTATCGACCCCAGAAGGATGAAAAGTAAAGCCAAGCCCGGCGAAATTTGAACTCAGAAGGTAAAGATGGACGAAATACCTATTTCTTTACTACTCACAAGGGGCTACACACAGAGGGGACGAACAAGGACAGACAAATGGATTAATTAGATTATATCGACCTCAGTGCGTAACTGGTACTTATTTAATCGACCCCGAAAGGATGAAAGGCAAAGTCGACCTCGGTGGAATTTGAAATCAGAACGTAACGGCAGACGAACTACCTATTTCTTTACTACCCACAAGGGGCTACACACAGAGAGGACGAACATGGACAGACAAACGGATTAAGTCGATTATATCGACCCCAGTAACTGGTACTTATTTATCGACTCCGAAAGGATGAAAAGCAAAGTCGACCTCGGCGGAATTTGAACTCAGAACGCAGCAGCAGACGAAATACCGCTATGTATTTTGTCCGGCGTGCTAACGTTTCTGCCATCACGCTGCCTTAATTGTTGTTAAATACTGAGATAAGTTCGGGTTATTTCACTTGGCGTTAAAGGAGAGGCAATCACAATTCTTTCACGCCTTTGAAGCTGTGACCATTTCTTATTTTGTCTTGAACTGTATTTAATGTGTTCGGGACATAATTCAGGGAAATGTTCTTACATAAAGCTGATGGAATTTCTCTCAAAATTACTATTATTACAAGTAAGTTCGGCGAAATGAGATATTATTTTAAATTTAGATTTAGTTTTGCCATACAAAATGAGTTATTAGCCAATATTCAACTGGAATAAATAACAATTGTATTATAGAAGATTTGTATACATTATTGCATTTTCATTTGAATTTGAGTGCAAATAAAACAGGTTCACATAAACATAAAGCAGCACGAAATAACGAAATTTATTATCGTTTGAAGGAAACTACAAAATAAAATGAATTCACATGTACATAAAAAATAAGGAAAAGGAGGACGCCATCGGTTACGACGACGAAGGTTCCAGCTGATACGATCAACGGAGCAGCTTGATCGTGAAATTAACGTGCAAGCGGCTGAGCACTCCACAGACACGTGTACCCTTAAGGTAGTTCTCAGGGAGATTCAGTGTGAATCTTGGAATCGAACTCGGAATCTTGGGGTTAGTAGCTCGCGCTCTTAACCACTACGCTATATGCCCCGATGGTGTTTAATCAGAGGTTACGGCTGGATAAGAATTAACTCTGTAATGCGATCATTCTACTGTTCGAGTCCCAAGTTGAATTCCAACTGTTGGACGATTTGTCCCAAAGTTCTTATCTCGACGTAAAATTAACGAAGTAAATGTCTCCCCTTTGGTCTCTGACGACATCTGATAAACGCCAACTTAGATATCGTAAATCAACCAAGATTTACCTACTAGGAATAGCAACCCAAATGCTTTTAAATCAATCCCAATGCTGGATGTTCAAGAAGCAAATGATTCCAAAAAGGTATATGTCTATGTAGACTGCGATACAGCGGTCCCAGACAGACAGACAGCGTTTTGCCTTTATTGATATAGATATTATATTATATTATATTTCAGTGTAAACTCTCAAGCGATATTTCCTGCAGCCAACAATAACATAATTATACAATATTATATACGGTAGAACCTCGGTTTACGAACGCCTCTCATCACGAACGAATAGGATTACGAACAAGTTTTCGAGTGATGTACAGTGTCTCAAGTAACGAACATGCAAGCCGACAACAACGGTTGGTGATAAGTCAGAAGTATCAGCAGGAGAGCGTAATTTGCTGTCTATATATTTGTGTGTGCGCGTGTGCGTATGTGCGCGCGTGCTTGCGTGTGCATGCACGTTCACATAACTGGCCACTCTGTCGGTTACGACGACGAGTGTTCCTGTGTGAATCGATCAACGGAACAGCCTGTTCGTGAAATTACCGTGCAAGTGGCTGAGCTCTTCACAGAGAATCAGCGTGGCACACCGAATGTGAGAAAGTTGACCCATTCAACAACAGGTACAACACATTTTTGCCTGCTGAGTCAACTAGAGCAACAGAGAAGCGAGAGAGAAAATATGTTATTAAAACGTCATTAAGACGTCAGAAAATGCATTTGCTCCGTCAGTTTACACTCAGTATTAAAATATCCCCTGTCCGCTTTGCCTTTCATCCCTTTGAGTCGTTAGAATAAAGTGTTAGTAAAGTATTGAGGTAAATGATAAGAAGGCGGCGAGCTGGCAGAAACGTTAGCACGCCGGGCGAAATGCTCAGTGGTATTTCGTCTGCCGCTACGTTCTGAGTTCAAATTCCGCCGAGGTCGACTTTGCCTTTCATCCTTTCGGAGTCGATTAAATAAGTACCAGTTACACACTGGGGTCGATATAATCGACTTAATCCGTTTGTCTGTCCTTGTTTGTCCTCTGTGTGTTTAGCCCCTTGTGGGTAATAAAGAAATAGGTAAATGATATTGACTACTCTCCCTCTCCTCAAAAATTTACGCCCTTGTGCCTAAATTAGAAACCAGCATTATTATTACTATTCCACCTAAGACCTGATAATTCAATTCATTTGTACAAGGCCTTTCATACTTTCAGTTGAGAATCGTATTCGTAAGATGTATTTGTGTATATGTATGTATGGGAGGGGTATATGTGCAGATGGGTGAATGTGTGTGAATGTTGCTATGTTAAAAACTAATTGCAAAAAGCACTCTGACAAAGCCGTCCTGACTAAAGGCGAAATTTCTGGAAATACTTCTTCACAACAAAGAAATTTAAGATGAACGAAACGAATACAAGTATCAATAAAGAAAAGACTAATATCAACTTGAAAAAGTAATAAAATTTCAAAAGATGGATTGGGTATATTAAAAGCATAATTCAGGATGAAAGAAATGTCAAATTCCAAATCACAAAGAATTTGAAAGGACTTCTCATCTTAGAAGAAGTGATTGGGAATGCATTGAAATGCATTAAGATAGATAAAAGCTCTAACAGCACTGTAATAGGCTCCTTAAAATTTCTAAATGCCCATGGCAGATCAAGTATTGAATTAATACCTAAATTGTTTAATAAGATATGTGACAGAGATAAAACACCTGAAGAATTCTTGGATTTTATTTTCATATCAATACCTTTAGAAGTTAGATGTTATTTTGAGTGTGGGTTTCGCAAAAGAAATTGCTTTATGAACCGTATAATCAAACTTCTACCTTAAAGTCATCACGAGGGAAAACAACAGATTTTATACAAAGAAAGAAATATTGGAGAACAATGAGATTGTAATGGAAATGTAAAGCACAAACAAAACTCTTAGCTCATCAACAACAGTGAGTGAACGAGGATTAGAAGAAAGGAAGAACATTTACAATTTATGGACTACACAAAACACTTCAATAAAGTTCATACATGAAAATGTCATGGAGCTTTTCACAAATATAGAAATAAATGGAATCCATTTCAGATTCATGAAGAACAAGCGCTACAAACAACGCTACAATGCCTCGCGATGAGGGTTATCAATGAATTCGGTGCGTTTTGGAAGACCAAAGAAAAAAATATTTTCTTTCACATGGCTTTCAACCTTGAGTAACCATCAACAGAAGTAATTTGGCGAGTGTTCATTCGAGCCAGCATAGAAGCCTCTAGTGGTCGCACGACCTGCTAGAAACAACAGCCAAATCTCTCTCAAATCAACGTCTTTAAAAGGAAGAATAAACTTGTGCTGTTATATGCATAACTGGAAGCATTGGTAATTGTAGTTCTTCGACTAATGTCAATTTAAACGTGGTATTCGTAGTTTTTATTATCCTGAAAAGATGTCTGCTGGATTTCGATAAACCGGAATTTGATTACCAAATATATGCAGGGGAAAATCAGGCGAAACGTGGAGTGTGCAGGGTGTGCGAATTGCACAGAGTGTCCCCTTTTTAGGCATATGTTTGTTGTCATATTTAAGAAGAACAGCCAATTTGGCTACCGCACTGGGCGTTCAAAAACTATGCTACGCCACTGACGCAGATCCAGATTCAGATATAAGGCAAAATGTCAACAAGCTCGGGCAAACCAATATCACTCATATTTGTTGTCATATCAGCTTTGACGGATGTTCATGTAGTAAATGATGCACTAACAACTACCTAATAGCTGTCTTCTAACTAAATGAAGGGAAGGGTACACGAAGAGAAGAAACAGTTCAACGATGTATTTAAAAAAACAAAGTGGGATATCGATGTAAAGTTAACTAAACAGATTTTAATAGGACATCAATGCAATTAAAAAGCGAAGTAAGGCATCGATGTATAAGAGCCGATCTCTGGTGAATAATGGATACAAATTGACAGAGATCATCTTTGATAAAACCTTGTGTTGTTACAAGAGGAAGCAATGTTTCACTGATAAACTTGAGCATATAAATTAGCGCGAAGTGACCAATACAATATCTCCTCCCCTATGAGACTTTGTATATGTGGTCTGCAACCAGACTTTCGAATTCTATATTGGACTACATCAGGTTCGTGACTCAAACTTGGATAGCAAAGATTTTTCAATGGGTCACTGAGCAATTTTTGAATGTTTAAGTTTTTTCGTTGCTGTTATACATCACTACTTTCATTCTAGAATTAATCACCAAAAATGTTTTATTGTTTTTGTTTATCCCCAAAAATGGAAGATGAATTTACTGTTAAAGATTCATCAAACTATAAACTTTTTGAACGTTTAGAATAGTTACAAAAAGGGGTTAAGCTGACCTTTCTTTTATGTTCAAACGATAAAATATATGCATTATAATGGAGAGTTTTTGTTGTTTTCTTTCGGTTTGTTTTTTCATGAATAAGAGTTTGCTTTCTTTAAATTCATGTATTTACGAAATTATGAAAAATTGCTTTTATTGGGAAAAAAAGGAAGAAAGTACAAAAGTTTTGCTGATGAAGTCATTGATTCCGCGGCTCCGAGTAAATATATATGGCTGCTTTTCTCTAGAATATTTTTGTAAGGATTCGCCTTATTCATGCAATATTAGTGAAACCTTCTTAGTAAACTTGAAGTCGAAATTTGTGATGAAAGGAACTATGTAGTTTTGTCATCTATTTTGGGAAATGCATTATTACTTTATATTTGCTTTATTTAAATTAATTATTCTAATCATGCTACTTAATAATAATTATATTATCATATGAAGCTGTTAACTGATATATCCATATTGTTAAAACGGCACTGCAAAGACATTTTTTTTATCTAACTAGGCTTTACATTTATTACAACGAATATAATGATTTAACCATAATGTTTGATGTGTTGTGAAATATTAAGTAAGAAGTCACTGATACACAAAATTCAAAGGCATTTGGAGGAGAAAGGCAACGATTTTGTAATAAAAGAAAAGTTGACATTTGAAAGAAAAGAAAGTTGTTAAATGACGACGGTTCAGAGATTCAAACAACAGTGCGATATTTTCTTTAGAAATAAACTACATGAATATTACACTGTTTCTTGAGGGTTGCAAAATCAAAGAAACTCTAACAATTTGAGAGGATCTTGTAAACCTAGCAACCATTGACATAGCCATATTACATGTGAAGATGATATTGCTAAGATGTTAAAGTAGGTTCCATTTTCAAACTATACGCTATGTAAAAGTATTAGTGATTTTTCGAGAGAGCTTAAGAAAGCAATTCCTTTCCGTAATAAAAGCAAGTCGTCCAATTTATGGCTTATATACGACAGCCCAGTGAATATGGCATAGAAAAGGATTTCATTCTGGAAACCATTTTGTGTTTCGACTGCAGAAAATGATATTTTGAAACGATAGAATTCTATTTTAGTAAACAGTTTCTGGGCTAGAATGACTAGTTTCGGCGTATGCACCAACACTGCAGCAGCAATGATACGTGTTCGCAAGGGTTTTGAGGAAAAGTAGGGTATATTAATCGTCGTTCCCTATTCTACTGTTTTTTTAGAGAAAAGGCTTGTTTCAACTATATCGTTAGAATTAGTTTAATGTCAAAGGACATTGTTCAACTTGTAAACTTTATAAGATTAGTATCTTACCATAACAGTCTCTTCAGTGATTTTTACTTTTCAATCAGTTCTGAATATGAACGCGGGCGATTATTTAGCAAAGATCAAATGTTTATCTCGCGGAAATGTTCCGCAGCAAAGTTCTAACACTACTTCACAATGAAGTGAAACAGATTTTTTTTAATCATTCTTTAATTTCAAGACAATTACAAGTGGCCGCTTCAGTTAAATTGTCTTCCTAAGATTTTTTCAGAATTTAATAACTTAATTATCTCTATACATAACTGCGATCAGACGGTTATTACTTTAATGAAGAAAATACATGCAGTTAAAGAAAAGCTCAAATTGTGGAAAAGGAAAGTGAAGCACTGAAAATCTGCATATTTCCCAGCAGTCAATTTATTAAAAGAAGATAATGGTAATGATTTTAATGTTGTGTAGAATATCTGAAAACATTAAAGAAAATTGACGACAGAATTCAATCGGTGCATTCCAACAGAAGATGCTGAAAGGTGTAATTGGGTACGAATTTCATTTAGTATTGATAGTTATGCTATGTATGAGGGTTTGGTCAACATTAATAAATTTCAAAAGCAGTTTATTTAAATTTCAAACTTACACGACAGTGATAATTTCAATAAGCTTGTTGAATATGTCCGTGCATTATAGCTTATAGCTATGGAGGGAAAACCAATTACTAGAAATGCAGCGATGAAAGAGTTTCTCTTTGTTACAACACATATGAATCCTGATTTTTAACATTTACAAACACAAAACCAATTTAAGAAACATGTTGCAACAGGAGTGTAACTCAAGATGCAGCTTACTGAAAATGAAACCCAAAGAGGAGGCATCTTCTAAACTTGTCCATGGTTAAAACTTTCATTACATTTCGTAAATGTGTTTATCGTTTCACCTAGGATTTAGGTTTTAATGCATAACAGTGAAATAGAGAAAATGCTGGTATGCACACAGCTTAAATAGAAACTAATGCTTACTAAGCTATGAACCTGGCCGCTTGTATCACTAAATCCTCTTACAAAATAATCTTTATATAATACTCTAAAGTTCTGTCGTATCTTTTTGCTTTGGTATACGTAATTGTATAACAAGAAGTGAAGCTGTTAAATACCATACCGAATCAGCTTGTCTGTTTAATTAAGTGTTGAATTACTTCTATTAAATGTACTTCAACAAATTCTGTTGTGAAAAGAATGAATAATATTTATTATTACTTTCACGGAAAGATTTTCTTGCTTCGACTTTTGTGATTTTGCTACTCTTCAAAATATTATAAGGATTCATCATATTCATGCAAGAACCACTGTACTAGATCATCACATGTGGGTCCACAGAAGTTAGACGTAGAGGACAATTACCCCCTTGTACAGTTTCCGATACAATTTTTACAAAATACATTCTAATCCACTCAAACATACTAGCAACACTATATAAGTACTCATCAGTGAATTAAGTAGATTTCATAGCTATGACAAATGTCTACGTGATAGAAATAAAATGAATGTTAAAACACAAGATTCTCCATACAAAACAAAAAATGACAGATACCTTCATATACGTGTGTATGTGTGTGTGTGTTTGTCTAAGTGTGTGTGTCTAAGTGTGTGTGTGTGTGTGTGTGTGTGTGTGTGTGTGTGTGGTGTGTGTGTGTGTGTGCGTGTGTGTGTGTGTGTAGATTTGTTCTCAGATTTGCTACAAAGATTGGAAAGACAAAAGTATGAAAAATTAATTATTATTGCCAATAGATATACGGTCTCTACAGTAAGAAAACTAAAACAAACAGAAGAATATAAAAAGCTTTTGTTTCAAACAACTGAAATTGCGAATCAATATCTGGTCAGCATGTGGTATGACGTGATCAACATAAATACAGCGCAGCAACAACAACAACAACAAGAAAACTTGATAATCATACTCCATCTCTATGTGTGCGTGTGTGTGCGTAAAAAACTATAAATTTTTATGTCATTTTACCTGGTTATTGTTATTTAGCACTGAGTTAACCCTGATCGAGCAGAATATGAAAGTCATATTAGTCGTGATAATTTTCGTCTCTTCCTTTCTTAAGGATGTAAGGTTTTATTTGAGAGAAACTTAACTGCTGTTTTTAACAAGCCGAGGACAGCAAAGAGACAAACCAGGTAAACTAAAGATGTGTGTTTTTGAAATCAATTTCGTTGTTGCTGCCCATAAAAATAGACAATAACTGAATCCCTGACTTATAGTACGAAAACCTATTCTCTATAAACAAAGACTTGGCACTGATAATACATTAGCATTATTCAATAAATTTGTTTAGACATACATAAACACACAAAATCATATATAAAACTTCCAACTAATTAATAAGAAATCGAAATTTTAACAAAGTATATAAAGAAACCAATTTTTAATTAACACCGTTAAAACACTATCAATATTCATTCGATAAGTTATTGTAAACATATATGCACAAAAACAATTCAGTTAAAAAAAAATATCTATTTTTACAGACTGCAGAAACAACTATATTAAAAATGAAAATACGAAAATATATACATAAATGAATAAAATTACTTCCATCTCTTCCTTCCAATGCAAACACACTTTTTATATAATAATCGTCACCATTGATTGCTTCTTGATACGCACAAATCGTTACAGTATTGCCACTTCATTATCCAACTCGCTATCGGTTCACACTCTAGTCAACGGTGGTTTTGTGTTTATGTTGTCGCATGTGTATTGCTGTTGTTGGCTACTGTGGTAGCTGGTTCAGTTGATGAATGAAAATACGTTTCTCGGGCTGCAAGTAGAAGTAACTGAACAACACCCGCGGACATTTAACAGATTTAATTACCGCAAATAAAGACAAACTGCGTTGGCCTTTCACAGTTGACGGCAGCAATGATTACAAACTTGGAGAAAGATACTGCTTGACGTTTACGGCAAGTTATTGATATGTTAAAATACGGCTTGCCCATCGTAACTAGAAACAATTGTGCTATATTCGTGGCGACGGAGGTTTCTATCCTCATCTATCTGTGCCATCTGTCTCTGCCACTTTCCTGGGTCGGCTGACTGGTAAAAATGCGTGTCGAATGGGTTTTATAGGGAACCAGAAGTCAAATTCTAGAATATTCGAGGAAACCTGTCCACACCACCGCTTCACGCTGATTGGTTGGTTAATAAACCGACCGCATGAAACAATGGTGGTTTCTTCGTGATACCTGACCGCGTATACAGGGATTCGTCTTCGAGTTACCACGACAATGCTTTATTTTCAATCATTATTGAGATGTAGACACAGTAACCACAATCCTATTTTAACATCTTCATTCAAAAGATGGCTACATACGAGGCTAGAAGCTTAGTTTGGTTTCTCCATTCTTTACGTGTACCTCACTATCATACTAATTAAACATGCCGATACAGAAGTATTAAACGAGTTTAATTGCTGTTTGTTTAACGAAATATGCATGAGTCAAATGCATCATTTATCCTATTTGCACAATATATATAAACAGGTAGCTGCGTGTTCGAGTCTACTGTACGACGTTTTGAACATGGATTTTCTGCTATACCTTCGGAGTCACCAATATCTTATGAATGACATTTGGTAGATGAAAACTGTTCAGAGCCCGTCATGTGGGGTCGGGGGTTCGGGCGCGTGATACAAATGTCAATGGAGTCTTTAGTATGGTCGAAAGGTCGATGACTAAACCGGCAACCTTACCGAGACCGCTTGGTAAGGAAAGTGGTCTTCATTGAACATCCTACAAGACGAAAAACAAAACATATCAAAGGACAGGTGAACACAGTAGAGTTAACTGCCATCATGTAGGTGAGAATGAGGGAATCCTAGCCTTTGTTTGGACTTCTCGCTAAAAGAAGGTAATTCCGAAACAACACTCACCGCATTAGGAAGCCGAGATCTTGTTTTTGCTTATTTCTGAACTACTTGGCTTTGTAGGCAAGAGTTTTAAAGATAGTGTGCAAGCTGTTATGACGGTCATATTCGATTCGTGGATGGAAACTGAAAGAAGCCTTTCGCACACGTGTGTGTGGGGCGGGTGTTTGTCATCCGACTAAGATTCTTCAAGGAAGTGCTCCTTCAGGGCTATAGTCTAATAACAGAAACAAGTAAAAGATTATGTGTGTGTGTGTGTGTGTGTGCGTATGTGTGTGTGAGCTCCACCATGGCTGCAGTCTAATAACAGAAACAAGTAAAATATTATGTGTGTGTATGTGTGTGTGCGTGTGTGTCTGTGTGTGAGTGTGTGTGTGCACCACTATGGCTGCAGTCTAATAACAGAAACAAGTAAAAGATTATGTGTGAGTGTGTGTGTATGTGTGTGTGTGTGTGTGTGTGTGTGTGTGTGTGTGCGTGTGTGTGTGTGTATTCTACCATGGCTGCAGTCTAATGACTGAAACAAGTAAAATATTATGTATGCGTGTGTGTGAGTGTGTGTGTGTGGTGTGTGTGTGTGTGTGTGTGTGTGTGTGTGTGGTGTGTGTGTGTGTGTGTGTGTGTGTGTTCGTACGAGAGAGTGGACAAACGAAAGATGGGCACTCAACCAATTCATTGGGAGTTACCTGCAGGGATCAAGATAGTTTGATTTAAATTCTTTTATACACTTGAATTTGTACTTATGCAAGTATGCACATATACATATACACACCTACACATATGTATCCGTACGTCCATATATACATATATACACAGAGACACACGCATATACCCATATATATATACATCCGCAAGTAGGCACATATCTGCGCAAACACGTATATACGTATTTATACACATACACGCGCAGATACATGAATACGTATGCACACTCATAAATACACACATATATGTATGTGTGTGTGTGCTTACTCTTCGTATGGGTGATGGGTATGAAGAGTACACACATCTATATATACATATATGCATGTGTGAATGTGCCTACGTGTTCTTGTATTTGCACATATGTGTATATATACGTATATACTTGTATGCATGCAAGCATGTATGTATGTATGTATGTATGTATGTATGTATGTATGTATGTATGTATGTATGTATGCATGTGTGTATGTATGTATGTATACGTGCGTCCTTGCAGAAGTACAAATTTTCATAACTTTGTTCATACTTTATAAACGAATATTTCATTCTTTTATTAGCCATAAACTTTATTTATATTTAAATTACCTCTATCATCTCCATTTAATTTATTCCTTTATTGTTTTAATTTTATTCACCTACTCTCTCTTATCTCCAATCAACCTGTAAACCCCTCACCCGAAAATTATAACAATAACAGTCAAATGACTTAAACAAGTAAAAGAATGTATACATATTTTTTATTCATATTCTGCAGAATCAACAGAGTGACTCAAGGGCTGATTTTTTTTTATGCGTTAGCACTTATCAAACTAGTTAGAACTCGAGGGGTGATAAACATATATACAGGCGATAATAGAATTTCTATATTATTATATAGTACAGCAAATTCATTTAGTAAATTTATATAGAGGTGATAATAGTATTTCCCAGGATAGTTCTGGAACAAATTATAAAAACAATTACAATATCACGTGGATAATTCATATTTTTCAAATATTTTGCCCATGTCGCTGTACAATAAATAAATACATAAATAAATAGGGAAAATTGTACATACTTACACACACATGTATTAGAGTGCCAGTGAATATATATACAGTAAATATGTATGCATATATATGTATGTATATATATATATACATATATATGTATGCATATATATATATACATATATATGTATGCATATATATATACATATATACATACATATATATATATATATATATATATATATATATATGTGTGTGTGTGTGTGTGTGTGTCAGAAGTCAGGACGCCATGATAGATCGTTAGCCCCTACACGCATTTTTTTTCTCTCTTTGTTTTTTTCTGTGTATCTTTCTGTCGAAGAGCGTAGGCTCGAAACGTAAAAGACTTTTTCTATTTCTATTCCTGAGCGTATACTAATACATTTGTTTGTTTGTACTCCACCTGCCTTCGTCTTTTGTTTATTTTGTAAACTTTCCCGTTATATATATATATATATATATATATATATATATATGTATATATGGAGAGTTTACGAAAAAAACAAAAGACGAAGACAGGTGGTATACAAAACGAATAGATATATTAGTATAACGCTGGATTTATAAGGCACTAAAAGAAATGACTCTCCCCAGACAAAACAGTATACATATATATATATATATATATATATATATATATATATATATATATCCCGTTCTGTCTCTGTGTGTGTATAAAAGATTATAACGGTGTATTTTCAACTGACTGGAAAGAGAACATCGGCAATGCAGAGGAACGAGAGGAGAAGAGGTACGAAAAACTAATCGAAGAGTGCAGAGAACAGGGATGGAATGTCGAGTATTACCACCTGGCAGTGGGGGCTAGAGTCTTCATTGAAAGGAAAATGACAACGCTATTCAAAAGAAGATTTGTTTTTTCTAGCTCCGAGCTGCGAAAACTAATAAGGAGAGTACAGGAGGCGGTTGAAAAAGCCAGCTTCTATATATGGCTGAAGCGGGAAGACCAAAAATGGCTTGAAAGTCATAACATGCCGGCGGGAAATAGCATCACTAGGTGAGACAAGCTGACACTGAATTAGCTTCGCTGACTGACAGGTGACGGTCGTTTAGAGAATGCGTGGGCTAAGACTACGCGCCTTCATTGATCAGTTAAAGTTGAGACAGTGTCACGTGACAACTTGCTGGGGCTACCTGCTGGAGACTAGCAGGTATTTAAAAGGAAAATTTGACAAGTCAGGCAGTCGCCGGCTGACACTTGTTGACGCTACACCGAATGGCCAGGGAACAGAATAAAGAAGAAAGAAGACATGCACCCAACACCAGAGCTGAAGACACCCCCGAAAGGGGGGGGCGCGTTACGTCAAAACGGTAGAGGAGTAGGGGCCGAAACCGGACGTGGTTCCTCCTGATGATATCTTGAGCTAACTGGATCCTATAAAGGAGCTGTTGTGCTAGCTGACCACGAAACACGGTTGTAATTCCTCCAAACTGGGAGCATACATTATTTGTGTTCCAGGGTTCCAGGGGTGGTTTTAGACTCTTAAAAGATTTCACATAATGAGTAACGGGCTCCCTAGGGGCAGAAAACACCCGTTCCTGGCTTACGTGGAGTACAGAGGTAACTGTTTACGAAGTAACGTTCAGAAATTGATTGCCTCCCTTACATCCATTGGTCATAAGAAAAATTTAATATTACTTTTAATATTAGATTCACGTCCTTGAAGGTTTTTAAACATATTTACTTTCGGTTTTCTAGTGTCAGTGACATCTATATCTCTCTATCTATACCTCTCTATCGCTGTCTATCTATATCTCTCTATCTGGTTCCTTCGATACTGGGTCTTTGGTTCAATCACAAATTTCACTTATTTTCCGTAAAAATTTCTTATTTACTTTCTGCCGTCGTATTAAGAAATATAATTTCGTTTACCCAGTTATTTTCATTGTTACTGTCTACAGCACCCGTGTATTTTTGTATACCTATATAACCATGCCTGGAAGGAAAGTGTCAAATTTGTCTACAATGTCAAGGTCAGCCAAAAGAATGTCTCTGTCCAGGGAAAGAGAGACAGCTGCAAAAAGGGACGCATACCAAGAGACGAACAAACTGTGCACTACAAAAGCCAGAACATCACAAACTAATGAACAGAGGTATGCACGGCTGACAAGGAATAGGATCTCCACTGCAGTACGAAGAGAAGTTGCAACAGCTCAGAGAAGTAACTTCTATGAAGCAGCTTTCAATTTTGCTCCTGTAGTTCATTATGCAGATGACACTAGAGTTTCCATTGGTGCAATGACAGCTGAGTGCATACATTATAACGCAAGGAAGTGGACTGGAAAGTCACCTGCACTGTGCTACAGTGGTGGAAAGGTTAAACTCCCTGCAATTGAACAAAACTGTTGTCATCAACTGACCAAGCATTTCCAAAACAAAATTAGACAATACAACGCTGCACTACAGTTGACATCATTTGGAGCCACAAGAGATTTAACTGAGCCAGGTTTCATGAAAACTTTCAAGATCCAAGGTCAGGTTTATCATCGAATTGGTTCTCTACTACCTCTGTCAAATGAATCACCAAAACCGGCCTTTCATTGTTTATAATCTATATATGCACATGCATAAATATATCTACGTAAAGCGAAACAAGAGTATATAAACATAGGTGCATAAGTGCTCTTAAATACGCATATATACATACACCTTCGCGTACTCATATTTGAGTGAATATACATATATAAATACTATTATCACCAGTATATAAATTTTACAGCCCTTCGAGTTGTAACTAGCTTGATAAGTGCCAGCACACGAAGCTCTCAACCTTTGAGTCATTCTGTTGTTTCTGTTAAATATTAAGAAAAAAGAGTATGTGTGTATGAGAAAGTGTGAGTGTGCGTTTGCAACCGCACATGTAGATGACTACACACATACATCCAGATGTATATACATATATACGTTCAGAAGCAAGTATATGTGAATATATACACACATTGATGCATAATACATGCGCATACATGCATATAAGTATACAAACGTAAACTAATGCAAAAATTACCTGAGGAAATATGCATGTTGAATTAATGGGATCCATAGAGTCTATGGATATTATAAATAATATTTAATGATATCCTATGGATATGGTGAGGTGGTCTCATAAAAACACACGTCATGCCGAAACATGTGTAGCAATGTATTAACAAAAATATAAAATCGCCATCTGTGAAGTACTTCTAGCTATAGATAGAACGGTAGATAGATAGATAGATAGATAGATAGATAGATAGATAGATAGATAGATAGATAGATAGATAGATATAGATAGATAGATAGATAGATAGATAGATATGCAGTTTTACTGGTTGTAAAGCCCACGTCTTGAATTTTTAAAAAACATAGTTTGTACCTATTAAACTGCTTTTTCAAATCCGTTTCACCTTAGTCACTTAGTCATTTGTCATATCTCTGAAATCCCTTTAATTCTATGGCCTCCGGTCAACTTCAAGTCTTATGAGAGAAACTGAGTAAACGGAAGCACAATGTGATGTTGATGCCCGAGGTTTATGCTAACGATATAAATGTCTCATGAGTCCCTAGCTGCTTACATTATAATTTAGTAAGTACATATATAAATATATATATATATATATATATATATATATATATATATATATATATATATATATATATTACGTTTAAATACTTGTTGTGCAAGATTTTTTACGTGAAGTCGTGTGTTGAAACAGATATTGTTATATTTCGGAATGGTCATATTGCCAGTTTAGCCAATAAAAACACACGCACTATATATTTGGTGTTATTTTGCTTCAGTGATATTTATTTTTTACATTAATCTTAATCTTATTTCGGCCAGAGTTCTTTCGTCACACTCCTGTGACCGCATCAGTGGTCCTTTGTTTTCTTCTTTCGTATTTGTGTCTCTCCTTACTAACCGTCAGCCATTTTGTATTTCTATTGTATGTCTTCATTTGAGCATGCTTATATCTCTATGTGCGTCTATGTTTATTTAGTGTGTGTGGGGGGGATGCCTGTAATATTTGTATCTTCTGTTTATATACATTCATGTAATTTGTATTTTGTTTTTGTTGTTGTTGCTTTTGTTCTAATTTTGTTCATGTGTTTACATCCACCCAATATTATCATTACATATGCTTGTATGTATGTATAACAACAATATTAGTAATAATAAAAATAAATCTAATCGAAAAAAAAAGAAAATCTAATCGAAAAAAAAAAATATATATATATATACACATATATATATATACACATATATATATGTGTATATATATGTGTATATATATTTTTTTTTTCGATTAAATTTTCTTTTTTTTTCGATTAGATTTATTTTTATTATTACTAATATTGTTGTTATACATACATACATACAAGCATATGTAATGATAATATTGGGTGGATGTAAACACATGAACAAAATTAGAACAAAAGCAACAACAACAAAAACAAAATACAAATTACATGAATGTATATAAACAGAAGATACAAATATTACAGGCATCCCCCACACACACACACTAAATAAACAGATGCACATAGAGATATAAGCATGCGCAAATGAAGACATACAATAGAAATACAAAATGGCTGACGGTTAGTAAGGAGAGACACAAATACGAAAGAAGAAAACAAAGGACCACTGATGCGGTCACAGGAGTGTGACGAAAGAACTCTGGCCGAAATAAGATTAAGATTAATGTAAAAAATAAATATCACTGAAGCAAAATAACACCAAATATATAGTGCGTGTGTTTTTATTGGCTAAACTGGCAATATGACCATTCCGAAATATAACAATATATATATATATTTCTTTTGATTAAACAACAGTCACACTCAAACTTGAATACAATAGGACATCTACAACGTGTATGTTTTCTCAGTTAACATGAGTCCTCCATCACCAACCATTATCTTGCGAATGTATATATATATATATATATATATATATATATATACATATATATATTAAATGTATGTATAGGCAATGTGAACACAGGAGTTTGTGTACGAGTATACTAATGTGCAGACAAGTGTATGTAAATGAGAGTGTATATACGTGAATATAGATGGTTATCTTCCATCTTTCCATCTTTTCTTCCTCTCATAATCCTGTGTCTTCAACAGATGTAAACCAAAACCACAGTAAGTTATAAACAGTACATTATAACAAACACGTAAATAAAACATTTAGAGAGTAACGGACATATTGCCATTGTACTTTCTCTCAGTGATTCAACTATTTGTGACTTGTATTATAGTTGTTGTTAGTTTTGATGTCGGTTGTATTGTTCTTTTTTTTTCATTTTTCACTACTGTTGTTATTCTTATTTCTTCTGTTCGTCGACGCAACACCTGTTATTGTTTCTAGTAGCCATATTTCTTGAATTTTGGCTAATATCACTTTTATAGTTGTAGTTTTTGCTAATCTAACTGTTAGAGGTGCTGTTTATATCGTTGATGACTGTGATGAACTTTAACTGTTTTTGTGTTTGTTCGGAAGGTCAAATGTGACCTACGATCAAATGCATCGCTCCTTCCTTGCACTTCTACGTCGTATTTCTATTCACATGCATATGCACTAAATGTACCCTTCCTTTTTTTTTCGGTATTGCTCCTATTTCTTGTGCGTCTAGCAAGCTCGTTGTGGCCTTTCTGTTCTCCGTAATTTTAGTTGACATTAGTGTTGCTATTGTAGTTATTGCTTCTGCCGCAATACTGTTGCAGCTGTTGTTGTTGCTGCTGCTGTTGTTGTGGATCTTTTCCTTTTGAACGGCACTTTGAAACATAATTTCTAGTTAACTAAACACTTTTAAACTTCGTATACTGGTAGAATGTGTTTATAAAACAATTTTTTCTTGGCTTTATTGAGAAAATTCTATAAGCTGTAAGATATTTCGTCTGAAATTTCGAGCATTTCGGCAATCTTAACCAATCGCTGGAGTCCATTTAGGTAAACAACATTCCGTGCAGTATGAATATGTCTCTCCTTTACGAAACAGATTGGGTTTATTTACATTTGTGAAGAAAAAAAGATACCCTTCCTCTACCCCTAACCCTAACCCTGAATCTAAAATAGATTGAAATGCAATAGATCGATACTAGGGCCATAATTATGGGTGACATTTTCATTTGGCACCTAGAAAAGAATCCCATTTTCCGTAGCGGTGTTGTATGAAATTGTCACCCATAATTATAACCCTAGTATCGATCTATTGCATTTCAATCTATTTTAGATTTAGGGTGAGAGTTAAGGTTAGGGTTAGAGTTAGGGTTAGGGGCGGAGAAGAGTATCTTTTTCTTCACAAATGTAAATAAACCCAATCTGTTTCGTAAAGGAGAGACATATTCATACAGCACGGAATGTTGTTTACCTAAATGGACTCCAGCGATTGGTTAAAATTGCCGAAATGCTCGAAATTTCAGACGAAATATCTTACAACTTATAGAATTTTCTCAATAAAGCCAAGAAAAAATGATGTTTTATAGACACATTCTACCAGTATACGAAGTTTAAAAGTGCTTAGTTAACTAGAAATTGTGTTGAAAAGTGCCGTTCAAAAGGAAAAGATCCGTTGTTGTTAAGCAACAAGACAGGTAAGGGTGATTAGGTGATGGTCTAGGGCTTAGGGGCGGGAGACCCCAGACCTTGGAAAAAGAAATCTTTGGTCGTCTTGTTGTAGTCGAGGGTTCTTCGTTGACGCCCGACACCGCTGGGAGGTGGCCCTCGAAGTCGCTGGAAATGGTGATCTCCAGGTCCAAATTCTTGAACAGCTAACTGTTGCAGCTGGAATAATCAGCAATCACCTGATGTCATGATTCGCTAGAATATTTTCCACACGATCAAATTTGACTAATCACAACTTCACGGGAAAAAATATCACCTCGTGATCAGCAAAATCTGTACAACCACGACTTTGCGTGGAATAGGTTTCAGTGACAATTTCAATTGTCTTTTATTACTCTTCAACTCGTTCCCATCGTTGTTATTTTTGTAACTGCAGCTTCCATTTTGCTGCCGCTGTGTTGATACTGTCGCGTAATTATAGGCTAGCTCTGATAAAACAGAACTGTGATCAACGGTGTTCTAGATCTGACTGTTCCCGCCTTTTTCCAAAGTACAGTGAGCGCAGAATCACTTTATACACAGACATATTTTCCAAAGAGATAAGGTATGATATGAGGGAAATTTGGTGGCTATTTCTAGCACGTCAAACAACCACGTAGAGACCCCATTGCTGGCACCTTGTTAATGTTATTATTTGTTAATGATGATGATGATGATGATTCTAAACCCCAACACAACCCTAATCGAGGAAACCTATGTTCAAACTTATTCTGACCTTGATCAGCCCGCTTTCGTAAGAGTGACTTGAAAGATCTACATTACATAAATATGGGAAGAAAATTTCCATATTTAAGACGCTATAATGTTATACGAGAGAGATTTATCTGTTGTTTATTACAAGTCAAACAACTAGATAGGAATCCCATCCACGTTATCCAACGCGTGTTTTACTAAGTCTTCATGGAAGGTGTTCTTTGAAAGTTATTCTGCTGCTATTTCTAAGAGATAGAGCGACTTTATAATATTCTCGATGAGATGACATCGAGAATATTATAACGACGATGTTAATGACGCTGTTATTATTTTCGTCGTTGTGTTCATTGCTGTCACGGCTGTTGTTGCTATCTCTTTAATCCAAGCAACGCAGGTGGCTCTTGACTACTTTTTATGACGAGAAAATCAATTCATTTCGTTAACACAGTAGAAAGCAGTGTTGCAATTTCTAATGCATGATTTCTTAAAAGTATATATATTTCATTTATAGGTTCGGATTAACCCTTAAACTTGCTTAGAGCAATAAGAAGAAATGGGGTACAAAGTTTTGTTTCCAATGCCAGATTTATTCATCGAACATTATAACAGGTTTTGTTATTCTTTTTGAACACGGAAACACGTTGACCGTATTGAAAAACGTTAAAGAAATACTGTTAAAATGATACAAGCGTTATATCGATTGCTAAGGCATGTCTTCTCACTTCGGTAGGTTGAGGGATCTATCACATGGAATGAGTGGGCGGACGGATAGTTAGATGTGCGAGCGTTTATGTTTGCCGATGTGGCATCAAACTGCATAAATTAGTGATCCAATAAATATACACCGATAAAATAAGTTCCAGGCAGAAAGGAACAGGCTCAGTTATGGTCAGTCATAATCTTATGATTGAAACTAGTGAAAAAATATTCCAACATCGATTCTGTTTTCTGTTCTTTCAACGAGTGCTGGAAAATGTAACGTCTCAATGTTCGAATGTTTTCAGGTGAGTTACAAACTATCACAGCATTGACTCAAAGTTTTTGGTGTTGATACAAGGATTGAATCAGTGGTCCTGAGACACAGATTTGACCCTTATAATTTCAAACATGAATCATTTATCTGGTTAGTGATATTAGTAAAACTGCCAAATTCATATAAACATGTGTTGTCTTTGATTCCACAATGTGAACGCCTTTAACATCATACAGAGCAATTTCATCTGACAGTTCTTAGAATTGCTTGAACATATTTTCTCTGTTTTGGCAATTTACATTCATATTTCGCGATCCTTCAAAATGTCTTTAAATTCTATGTTCATTTCCTGTCTTTTATTGATTTAATGCATTTTGTGATCATTTTCATTACATTGTTATTCTAAGGGAGAATAAACCGAAAATTATATTGGTGACTAAAGAAATGACACTATTGAAGATATTAGAATCTGGCTGACAATTCACCAATTCTCTCTCGATTAAAGCATGTCCTTTTTGAAATCCGACTCTAGATTTAGCACCGACCATAACTGCACCACGATTAAATCAAAATAATTTATTGTCAATTTAACTTCAGAAAAAAAAGACCTTCTCTGGTAGTTTCATATATCGAATTTAAGGCAAGTAAATTTCTATTCATTGATTTGCCAACCAATTGTTTCTCTTGTCTCGGATTTATTATATCTGTTGTCTCACTTTGCAACTATCGAATAAAACTCAATTTCAAGAAAACTTGAATAACATTAGCCATGTCTTTTATACGTTCAGAAATTATCCTCCTGACAGCTAATCTACTCAATTTAACTTTTCTAGAGTTAAAATTTGTGCAATAGCATCATACGCTCTTTAAGAAATTCGCTTTAGATGTGCTCACATTGCAGAAGAATTTTCCTTAATAGGTTCCTTTTTAAAAAAGTAGATTGCTGTTTGCATAAAATTTCTTTTAGAAATGTCAGTTTGTTTAAATGCAAAGCTCGTTTCAGTTTTTTTATTCTTTATGGTTGGCCAAATAATCATGTCCAATATTGCATGCTTTTTTAACTACAACAGAATCTTTATAAATTTGAAACATATACTTTCCATTTATTTCTGTGGAAAAAAAAAACAATTATCCACTCATTTTCTATTGAGCAAAGAATTTTCTCCGCTACCATTTTGTCTTTTCTTAAATCAAAACCATTACAAAAGAGGTTACTTTTATGCCCTTTACAATATTGATTTAAAACCTTTAATTAAAATAGGCAACTGAACCATAAATGTTGCCAGCATTCGAAATCATTGCACTTAATTTGCAATTACATAGACGACAACTAACCTGGACAAAATTTAAATTCACACTGACTGCTTATCACAGACATCAATACCTAATCAGACAGAATAAATTCCCACAAGCGATAAGAATTTGAGGTATTAAAGAGGAAGAACAAATGCTGAATAGTAATTGGTTGCAATAGTGATTATTACGTCATTACTCCATATGTATTCCGACTCATTAATAATATCACAGGACAAATATTACTATTAAAAGCAATTTCTTTATGCTGTATGGAGTATTTAAAATAACTTAAATTGAATTATTCTTTTAGTCTTAAACTTAAAACTTTTTTTTAGGTAGGTGTCAAAGAACTTTCTTGGTGGGCGGATTCAAATTTGAACGCATGCGAAAATTTTCCTTCGGGCAATCAGTTCCCTGCTCCACACTAAAACAAGATTAATTATATTTGTCTTAAACATCAAAGAAACCAACACATACTGAAACCTTTGAGGTTATAATACTACTGTATAACATTTCAAATAATTTAAATGCTTAATTCTCTTACATACTCTGATAGCAATAGTCATTTGCGAATCCATTATGTGGGCGTTCGATTTGATGGAATTCTAGTCACATTTCCTTCATTTACAGCCTGATTTTGCATGCGGGTGATCAGTTCCCTTCCAGTCAAGCAGTAATTCGGTGGAAGGACATGTAACAAGACTCGAAACCGAGTCGGCAAATTACGAAGTTTAAGTCATGACATAGCACAACCTTGTTCAAGTGAGAGGTCGAGTTATTTGCCAATCAACAGCCAGACTTCGCGTGATAGATAGCGCCGACTTTCAGAGTGCGTTATAATCTGCCGACTTGCTACACATACTCTCTTACCGTTTATAATAGTCATTTCTACGACTATCTGCTCAGCTTGGATACGTCGGTTTAGTTGACCGAAATGAATCTACTGTAGAATATATTTCCTGTCTTGACAAATCTCAGTATAGAGCTTTTGTAATCAACTATTTATGAACACTACTGATTTATTCCTTCAATTGTGTCGACCTGTCTTGGAACTTTCTAATTCATGACCAATCTCGATATTACTTATGCGGTCAAATAAAAGTTACTATTAAATGTTTGCTTGGTGTTGTTATATCATTCACACGCTGCTTCACATGCATACATACTAAGCAACAGATACATTAGATGATATAGCCCTAGATACATCATTTCTGAACAAAATACTGGATGACTCGAATGCCTTTACTCATGACTCTACTTAACCAGTGTTAATCTTGGGTTAAACAATAACGTTGGAGCCTCGGCTTGATTGCTTGAATTACAAGAAATAGTAACCAAAATTACCCTCGTACCATCTTTAAAAAAAAAACGACGTACTTAAAAGTGTAGTCTATGATATACTGTGGCTGAGCAAACTAACGTAGTTGTTGCAGTTGAAATTCCTTTGATCGTAAGTCTGTTCAAAGAGAGGTTACAGGAGTCTAATAAACAGCAACAACTAGTCAATCATTTAACCTTTCATTTACTAAAGGGCCAATTACTATTGACCTCATACACTGAAATGTGCAGAGAGTGAATGGGAATTGTTGACGTTATCTTTAATAGTGGCCAAATTAACAGAAATTTAATCTGAAGGCTATCCACACAATTCACTTTGAGTTAAGCATATACACATACAAGAGTCTATTCATACATACAAATAATAGCAACTCTGTGTGTGCGTGCGCGCGCACATGTATGTGTGTGTGTAAATACACACACGAACATTCAATGATTTCATATATCAGTACAAAACTAGAATTTCATAATGAAGAGTATCATATCAACGATTAAATCTACTCAGAGTATATTACTACGATTTAATTTATTAACTCCAGAAGCATGAAAGCCAAAGTTCGCCCCAGCTGTTACTCTTCTTAATCTATCCTATCTTTCATACACACAAATGTGATATATTCATATATGTTTTATATAGATATACTTCATCAGTATGGCTACATACCAAACAGGTAAAATCTGCATCATGTTCACCTAGCAAAACTCCAGCAGTACCTTGATCGTGATACCTATAACAAACCAAATAACATTCATTTTTAGCATGTGTGTTTAAATTAGAAACCAACATGTTTGTATGTATGTATGTTCTCTTCAATTTTTAGTTATTTGAAGTATTTCTATAAGGAAGGAGTTGGTTTCTAACAAACACACGTTGGAATATAGATA
This sequence comes from Octopus sinensis, assembly GCF_006345805.1. Lineage (NCBI taxonomy): Eukaryota > Metazoa > Mollusca > Cephalopoda > Octopoda > Octopodidae > Octopus > Octopus sinensis. The sequence continues at coordinate 122,488,289 of NC_042998.1, read as the reverse complement.
ACAAAAACAAATTAACATCTTACACTTGAGTAATGTTTCATATTTGCAGTTTTCCAGATTTTCCAGGCCGTCACTTAGGAATTTACTAAGCAAACCAAGTACACCAGTAATTATTGTTATGTATGGAAACAAGAATATATGTATGCCTGTATGTATGCATTAATGTATGAGATTATTCCGTTTTATTTCAAGATTTCTTACCAATAGAGAAAGTGCCGGTTTCTAACCTAGACCAAGGCTCCTTCATTCGAAATTTCAACTTCAACAACAGGGTACTTTTGTATGTATGTATGTATGTATGTATGTATGTATTCTCATGCATGTACTTGCATATCTACACATGCTCGTATATAGTTAAAAAGTAAACTTCTGGAAAGTTTTACAGATTTTTAGTTCCAGTAATGGATTGGATCTGTAATTTTCGAATCAGCTTTCTCCTTTCTGATTTTGAGAAGTCTAGTTTCTCAAAAAATGTGTGTGTATGTATGTATGTATGTGTGTGTGTGTGTGTGTGTATGCATGTATGTATGTATGCGTGTATGTATGTATGTACGTATGTATGTATGTATGACTTTCTTTCTCCCACTCACTCTCTCTACCTCTCCTTCTCTCACTTGTCGATTTTGACATATGAGGTTCCGTCTGTTCAGTCAATTTACTCAACACTTGTGTCTACAATGAGACGCAATAGTAATTAATATAAAATGAACAATTGAACCACTCATGCAATAATTCTATTGTAATGATGAAAAGTTGTGCACAACGATCTATACTTTTTTGGTCAAGTCGTTAACGCCAAGA
>NC_042998.1:122444988-122484988 GCF_006345805.1 Octopus sinensis | reverse complement strand
TTCTTCACTCAAGTCTTTGGCACACTGTAAAGCTGCTGTTGCTATAGAAGTCATGTCTGTGTGTGCGTTTCTGTATTTGTGTATATGTCGCTCAGTCTGTCTGTATGTATGTATGTAAGTACATATGTATTATCTGTCTATCTGTGTTTTTTCGCTTCTTGATCAGAGTTTTAAAGTTTATTTAACCAACCTATGCTCAGTTGTAATGTTGTACTAGAAACCATTTTTCTATGAGAAATGAGCAACTTATGTGCAAGCATTTACTCTTTAAAACTTAAGGTCTTGTAGATTTTTATAGAGCTACTTTCTGTATCCAAGAATTCAAGTTCAGCTATGCTTTGATCCACCCAGTTGATACCTATCTTACCACTCCAATATTAACACTGTGTAAGATGACTTTTTTCTTTGGGTAGCAGCTGTTATTTCCTATTTGCTTACCCCTAGAAAGTATGAAAATGGCTAATATTTCCTTCAAACTTTGCTTTTGTTACATTTATCCAAACCACAAAGAATCCCTCTCAACTCATGGCTATGATACTCCCCCACAACTCTTGCTCATGATCAGAGATACACATATTGTCAGCCACTAAGGGATATGCTCAAGTGGTTACGGTCAAGCAACTGACAAGCAAATTTGTGGTATTGAGCAGAGTATTTGCTATAACCATATTTCTACTATAGCAACTCAGTGCTGAGTCAGTCTGAAATGTAACGGAACATAGGTCAGTTTTAAAACATATATGTACAGGTCACAAAAGCAAAGTTTGAAGGGGATAATAGTCATTTCCTTTGATTTCTAGATAGAAGCAAATAAATAACACTTACTGACCAAAGACAAAAGAAAATTTTTATTTTGTTACACAGTGTAATGGGTGTAAAAGTGAAAGTATATTTTTATGCCTTTGATTTGCAGCCTTCTCTACAATGGTCAAAAAGGTCTCCTTTACCTGTATTTTTCTCTCTACATGATGGGTATATCTTTATTTTGCAGTTGCAGACAATAATATCAGTTTGGTTGTTTTAATTCTTAGAATTCCACCAATGCTCTTTTTCCCTGTCATCATTTGTTGTCATTTTTACCTTTCTCAATCTATTCCAGACTGCTCTGATTACCACACCATGCCACATGATTCTTAAGAGCATTCTTTTAATTGGCAATGATGTGGCTAATATCTTCGCATTTGACTTTTACACAATCTACATTTGATTGATAGCTGATGCTTTTGTCTTTTAGTAAATGGTGTGGTATTTGGGGATCTTTGTCTTACACCAGTGGCAAGAAACATTCTCAGTGAGATGTTATAAAGTTGTTGGCACTCCATACCAGTCATTAGCTGCTGTTTATTAAGTCTAAGCTTTTCATTTCAAGTACTTATAGGCATAGGAGTGGCTGTGTGGTAAGTAGCTTGCTTACCAACCACATGCTTCTGGGTTCAGTCCCACTGCATGGCACCTTGGGCAAGTGTCTTCTGCTATAACCTCAGGCCAATCAAAGCCTTGTGAGTCAATATGGTAGACGGAAACTGAAAGAAGCCCATTGTATATATGCATATATATATATATATATATATATATATATATACATATATATGTGTGTGTGTTTGTGTCTGTCCCCCCAACATTGCTTGACAACCGATGCTGGAGTGTTTATGTCCCCCATAACTTAGCAGTTCAGCAAAAGAGACCGATAGAATAAGTACCAGGCTTACAAAGAATAAGTCCTGGGGTTGATTTGCTCGACTAAAGGTGGTGCTCCAGCATGGCCACAGTCAAATGACTGAAACAAGTAAAATGTTATTGTATAACATTTTTGCAGTAGTTACTGTTTTGTATATTTTGATAAACATGTATATATGTAGTTTTGGGATATATATTTATATTTGTATGCATGTGTGCTCATACCTTAGTAAGCTTTTTGGAGAGTTTATTTGCATGGGTACACTGTTCTGATGGTTACTGATTGCAATCTTTTTTCTAGTTTGAATTCATACTGTCAGAATCCATACACTGAAATACATGAAAGTTCTAAAACTGTTTAAAATTTATTTTTAAAATTTCTTGGGATCAAAGTTTTCATTATTAAGAGAAAAATTTAAATACTTGGTTAAATATTCTGCATTTAGTTGATATTTTCACTTAAAAGATAAAAATATGCACTGAGCACTTGATTCCTTCTTCTTTACGTACATACTTTTATGACGTTAGTGATTACATATGGTATATAGTGTTGGAGACTGCATATTACATATTAGCTAACCAAATGAATTATTCATTTACAAACTTGACATTTTGGTGAAAAAAACCTGGAATTTAGAGTTTATTTTGGAATAGACCTTCCTTTACTTTCTTTCAAGGTTCTTAATTGGATTATTTCATCTTCAACAATATTTTATCAATGCTGGGGAAGGATTTTTCAATTAAATTAATCCCTGTACTCAATGATACTTTCGTTATAGGTATAGGAGTGGCTGTGTGGTAAGTAGCTTGCTTACGAACCACATGGTTCTGGGTTCAGTCCCACTGCGTGGCACCTTAGGCAAGTGTCTTCTACTATAGCCTCGGGCCAACCAAAGCCTTGTGAGTGGATTTGGTAGACGGAAACTGAAAGAAGCCTGTCGTATATATGTATGTATGTGTGTATATATATATATATATATGTGTGTGTGTGTGTGTGTGTAATCGAAATCGATCAATGGAAATCGATCAATGGAAATTGCAGATGTGTTACCAGTGCCGGTGGCATGTAAGAGAACCTTCCGTTTCGCGACCATTGCCAGCACCGCCCCGTTTCGTGTCCATTGCCAGCCTCGCCTGGCCCTCGTGCCGGTGGCACATAAAAAGCACCATCCGTTCGTGGCCGTTTGCCAGCTCTGTCTGGCACCTGTGCGGGTGGCACGTAAAAAGCACCCACTACACTCTCGAAGTGGTTGGCGTTAGGAAGGGTATCCAGCCGTAGAAACACTGCCAGATTTGACTGGGCCTGATGAAGCCTTCTGGCTTCACAGACCCCAGTAGAACCGTCCAACCCATGCTAGCATGGAAAACGGACGCTAAACGATGATGATGATGATGTATATATATGTATGTGTATGTTTGTGTGTCAGTGTTTGTTCCCCCAACATCGCTTGACAACCGATGCTGGTGTGTTTACATCCCCGTAACTTAGCGGTTCAGCAAAAAAAGACCGATAGAATAAGTACTAGGCTTACAAAGAATAAGTCCTGGGGTCGATTTGATCGACTAAAAGGCAGTGCTCCAGCATGGCCACAGTCAAATGACTGAAACAAGTAAAAAGTAAAAGAGTAACCCCAAAAAGATAAAATGCAATGGGATTTGAGCATAAAATGTCAGAAGAAATACTGCAAGGCATTTTACCAGACACTGTAATGACTAGGCCAAGACACCACTCTATTATTATAATGATATTAGTCTTTTTTTGAAGTACAAGTATATAAAGGATAATTATTTTAGCAACTGACTAACACATTAGATTCTAATGAGATTTGAACTTCACACCCAACCGATGTATCTAAATACTGAAATACTTCTGGTTCAATGTTTTACTATTTCTGTTATCTCCACAATCCACAATCCTCTGCTGTATGTAAATAAGGATTTTGATTGACTGTGCAGGCAGACAGTCAGTCTTCATGATAAGCTAATGTAGACTTGACTGAAATGATTCCAGTATTGTTATAAGGAAATGATTTATTATTTCCTGCATGTAATTTGCCTAACAATCTCCACTACTTCTATCTTCTTCCATTCTGCCAACTGTTATATTCCATATCAGATTTCTTGAGAGTTCTTGAGAAATAATATGAAAGTACTAAACTAAAGAAAATATAAGCATTCATGCAGTGATGGATTTAGGCACAAATAAACAAGCTGCAGCTTAAGGTCTCACAATATGCAGTGGCCTCAAAATAATTGAATAGCATATATGTTTTCAATTTTCCTTTTTGAAACCTTCTGGTGGAATTTTTTTAACAAGGGACTGGCAAGCTTTACTGCATAAGGCCTCACTACACATAAATCTGGTATTACATACATAAGTAAAAAAAGTATGTTACCACTTTATCAATTCTTGACAGATGAAGCATAATGCTGTTCTGAATGTGAGAAGATAGATTAAAAACTGTAGAGACAGTATTCTACCAGTTTTGTCATCTCACTGGTCTTCAAAACAGAACTGTGAGACAGTGAGACTATTTAGCTATCCATAAGTCTCCAGGCTTGGTAGTCTTCACTGCCTTGTAAAACACTGAACTGTAGACATATTTAATTATCTAGTATTCTACAAGTTTGGCTGACCTCCCTGTTCTTCAAAATATAGAACAAAAATGAGCCAACAAAGGTTTTCAAGAGATACAAACAAGACAATCATCGGGCATAACAAACTGTAGTATCTTAAAGAAGGGAAACACTGAACAATGTACCGTATTTTAACGTGTATAAGGAACCCTTTTTTGTCAAAAATTAGATTCAAAATATATAGGAGTTTCTTATACATGGATAGTATTATAATCCCTTACAAAACCCTTTTTCAAAATTTTAAGCCCCAAAACTTACGGGATTCCTTATACACGTTAAAATATGGTAATTTGAAATGAACTATAGATGAAAAGGAGAATAGGATGGTTGCTATTTAAGCAACTTTCATCATAGACCTGTTTGATTAGGGCTGGTAACCAACAGAGGAGTGAATAACTATTAAGGGAACCTCTAAATGATTGTCTTACTTGGTAGAAATAGCTGTCTAAACTCCCCAGTGTCTTACCCTACCATCTCAAAAGTTAAGAACACATTAGATAATTTTATCCTATATACATTATATCCCCCAAAAATTATATGAATTTTTCTTTTATTCTTTTATTTGATTTAGTCACTTAACTGGGGCCATACTGGAACACACTTCAGGGGGTTTAATCAAACAAATCAACCCCAGGACTTATTCTTTTCTAAGCCCAGTACTTATTCTATCAACCTTTTAGGCCAAACCACTAAGTTACAGGGACATAAACACACCAGCCTCAATTGTCAAGTGATTATATATTTATATATATATATATATATATATATATATATATATACACACAATGGGCATCTTTCAGTTTCTATCTACCAAATCCACTCACAAGGCTAGAGAAGAAAACACCTGCCCAAGGTGCCATGCAGTGGGACTGAACCCAGAACGATGTGGGTGAGAAGCAAGCTTCTTACCACACAGCGACACCATAGTTAGAAAGTTTTGAATCGTAAATCTTCTCAACTAGGGTTGTTCTGGGGCTAAACAAGGTAAGCTTTATTGGAGAATGTTTTTAGTTGAGTGGATTACATTAAAGTTGTAATTGGAATAATTTTATCAATTTCCCAGAGGAGAAAGTAAAAAGTTAACCTGAACAGGATTAAAACTCTGGTTTACTCCAACAGGTAATTACTGTCTGGGACCTCTTTGCTACTCCACCCCTATTCACTGTAGCAGAGCTACATAATATGTGAGTCGACCTGCACACACAAAAATGTCTTAGAGGTATCAAGCTGTTGGACCAGGTGATGAAGGTTACGGAGAGGGTCATAGCCCAACTAATTAGAGAGAGAGTTAGTTTAGATGAGATGCAGTTTGGGTTTGTGCCAGGGAAAAGTACTACTGATGCTATATTCCTGGTAAGGCAGCTGCAGGAGAAATACCTAGCCAAAGATAAGCCCCTGTACCTGGCTTTTGTTGACATGGAGAAAGCCTTCGACAGGGTCCCCCGATCCTTATCTGGTGGGCAATGAGAAAATAGGGATAGATGAATGGTTAGTGAGAGCTGTGCGGGCCATGTATAGGGACGCCGCTAGTAGGGTGAGGGTTGGAAATGAGTACAGTGAAGAATTCCGGGTAGAGGTAGGGGTCCACCAAGGCTCAGTACTCAGCCCCCTCCTATTATCATAGTCCTCCAGGCAATAACGGAGGAATTCAAGACAGGATGCCCTTGGGAGCTCCTCTATGCTGATGACCTTGCTCTAATTGCTGAGTCGCTATCAGAACTGGAGGAGAAGTTTCAGGTGTGGAAACAAGGATTAGAATCGAAGGGCCTCAGAGTCAATCTAGCTAAAAAAGTCGTAATCAGTAGGAAGGTAGACAAATCACAACACCTTCAGGTAGATGGCCCTGCTCGATCTGTAGAAAAGGTGTAGGTAGAAACTCTATAAGATGCACCAAGTGTAAGCTATGGACACATAAGAGATGCAGCAATGTCAAAGGAAGGCTAACTAGGAAGATGGTTTTTGTATGTGGCAGATGCTCAGGAACAATAAACACTGAAAATGCTCTGAGACCAACTTCCGTCACTTTCCAGGGAGAAAAAACTAGAAATAGTTGATAGTTTCCGTTACCTAGGTGACCAAGTCAGCAGCGGGGGTGGGTGTGTGTGCTGAAAGTGTAACTGCTAGAGTAAGAATAGCTTGGGCAAAGTTCAGAGAGCTCTTACCTCTGCTGGTGACAAAAGGCCTCTCGCACAGAGTGAAAGGCAGACTGTATGATGCGTGTGACGAACAGCCATGCTACATGGCAGTGAAACATGGGCCGTGACTGCTGAGGATATGCGTAAGCTCGCTAGAAATGAAGCCAGTATGCTCCGATGGATGTGTAATGCCGGTACTCACACTCGGCAGAGTGTAAGTACCTTGAGAGAAAAGCTGGACCTAAGAAGCATCAGTTGTGGTGTGCAAGAGAGACGTTTGCGCTGGTATGGTCATGTGGCGAGAATGGATGAAGATAGTTGTGTGAAAAAGTGCCACACCCTAGCGGTTGAGGGAACCTGTGGAAGAGGCAGACCCAGGAAAACCTGGGACGAGGTGGTGAAGCACGACCTTCGAACTTTAGGTCTCACTGAGGAAATGACTAGAGACCGAGACCTCTGGAAGTGTGCTGTGCGCGAGAAGACCCGGCAGGACAAGTGAGTCCACAAACCCGTGGCCTTCTACATGGGATGGAGCCAGCCTACGTATGCATACCTTCCCTTCTTGGGACACAAAACTCTACTTGTGAAGACGTGTTGAGGCAAGTGAGGATCAGAATCGAAATCGATCAATGGAAATTGCGGATGTGCTACCAGTGCCGGTGGCATGTCGAAACTCTGCTTGTGAAGACCCATTGAGGCAAGTGAGGATCAGAATCGAAATCGATCAATGGAAATTGCAGATTGTGTTACCAGTGCCGGTGGCATGTAAGAGAACTTTCCGTTTCGCGACCGTTGCCAGCACCGCCCCGTTTCGTGTCCGTTGCCAGCCTCGCCTGGCCCTCGTGCCGGTGGCACATAAAAAGCACCATCCGTTCGTGGCCGTTTGCCAGCTCTGTCTGGCACCAGTGCGGGTGGCACGTAAAAAGCACCCACTACACTCACGGAGTGGTTGGTGTTAGGAAGGGCATCCAGCCGTAGAAACACTGCCAGATTTGACTGGGCCTGATGAAGCCTTCTGGCTTCACAGACCCCAGTAGAACCGTCCAACCCATGCTAGCATGGAAAACGGACGCTAAATGATGATGATGATGATGATGATGATTCATACTGTTTTTCTATTTAATAGTACGCACTTGAACAGCCAATGAAAACCGCTATACCACGTATCAAGTTAAATAATGATTGTTCTCATAAATTATTGTTCTCTTAGCTGCTTTTTGTGGATGTTAAAGGATTTAAGCATTACATATTTTATCGACCTATCAACCACAGAAGGACAAATGACAGCGTATCTTGGCAGGTTTGAACTCAGTGTGTGAATGGAGAGAGTAATATACCACAAGGCATTTTATCCAGTGCTTTACTAGTTCTGACAATCCACTGCATTTAACAGCATGTAAAATAATGAAATACAAACAATTTGTGTGTGTGTGTAAGTGGGGAGGAATAGCGTATGCAATTTTGAAACCTGACTTCTGCAATTCTCTAAGGGTGAACAAATGATAAATGAATAAATAAATAATGAATGAATAAAAAAAGAGAAAAATAGCCGAAAAAAATTGTAAACTTATTTAGTGTGTTAAAAGAATATTGTCTCGCCTAGTTTCATTACTCTTCGAGTTCATCTTTGAACTAATTGAGTAAAATTAAGGAACACTTTTGAATAAATTTATTCAATTTAAATTCATTCCATTTAGCTTTAAAGAAAATATCAAAAATTTAATTACACACAATAGCTAATACAATTCCAAATTCTCCAAGAACCTTATAAAGTGGCTTCTTTGGCTATTCAATAACCAATACTTTTTTTTTTTTTTATTCTGTAATCTTTGCTACCAGGCAGCAAATTGGTGGAGTCATTAGAGCATCGGATAAATGACTTGTAGTATTTGTTCCAGTTCTCTGCACTTTGGTTTAAAATCTAGCAAATGTCATCGTTGCTTTTCATCACCATAAGGTCAATATATAATACATCAATCCTGAGCAAAGGCACTGAGATAGATCCTTCACTTTTTCTTCCTTTCTCTCATAATCAACTGCAGTGTCCAAGTCTGTGCCCAATGACAAATGAAGTGACACATTGACTTGAGCACCGTAACATCAATGAAATGGATTTGCTTGGACTGAATAGAGTTTGTGGAGTTTTCTTTTTTATCATTGCTTTGTTTCCTATTATTTATACATTCTATATCATAATTGGTTAGCAATAGCATCGTCGGTTACAGGCTTCCAACAATACAGTTGCAGATAAACAGTAATGGGTGAGTACACATAAGTCACTCTAAAATAAATATCATAGAATTTCATTCAAAGAGCAAGGATTTTCATGTAGGTGTAAGCTGTACATGTTCAGTGTGTGTATCTGTATGTGCACGTGTATGTATGTGCATGCGCATGTGTGTGTGTGAGAGAGAAAGAGAGAGTAAAGTGAGATTCCACTCAGCTTCCATTATCTAAACCAAATTCCACACACAGTATATTGATCAACTGGAGTCTAAAATAAAGACCACTTGCCTAAGGCACAACAGAATGTTTCTCAGTTGAATCCAGTAATTCTTGACTGTGAAATGAGTTTTTTAACTACATAGCTCTACCAGTACCCATTTAATTAAGAGAATATAAAAAATTTTTCCATGACTTTTTTAGATGAGAGCAGCACTCATGATGCTCTGTGATTTGGTTAAGAAAAAGAAACAGTTGTCTGCAGACTGGGAAACTGACATGTATGCTTGTAACAGAGTAAACAACCAAGAGGTAAGTGGTGTTGTTAAAGTTTGAGTAAAAGAAACATATATACACACACATACACAGAAATTTGTTTTAAAACCTCTCTTCAACCAGAACCTTACTTAAAATGTAAAGGAGAGATTTTCTGATCATACCAACATGAAAGAAAATATGTGCTTGGATACTGATGGACTACTGGCGGACCATAATTATAAAAGTTTCTGCTATCAGTGCTTCCCACCACCACAGACTGGAGACTCAGCACAAGGTTTGCCTCACCAACTTATCACATGCAAACATGCATGCATTTACACAAACATGTTCACATATGATTATAAGTCTGGACACCCACCATATCCCCATGTACTGCCATGTTGGGAGGATTTGTTTTGCCTGGCTTTGAAGTATACTGTGTTTTTTAACACTGTGCATCTTAAAGCGTGCACTAAGTGTTTGGGAGTACATTAGTTTGTTAATATATTAGCTTATGATAAGGTAGCAAGCTGGCAGAATTGTCTGCAGGCTAGGCAAAATGCTTAGTGGCATTTCATTCATCTTTACATTCAGAATTAAAATTCTGCTGGGATCAACATTTCCTTTCATCCTTTTGGAGACAATACAACAAATACCAGTTGAGCACTGAGGTCAATGTAATTGCCTTATCACACTTCTCCAGAATTACTGGCTTTGTTCCAAAATTTGAAACCAACATATTAACAAATGAGTGTACATGTATGCACTTTGTATTGAGGAGGAAACATGAGTGGCCAATGTTGGTTTTGTGTGTGCACGCGCGCCTGAATGTATGTGTACATGTGCATGTGTGCACGTGAGTGTGTGAATATTTATTATCATCATCATTATCATGATCAACCACTCCTTCCTCTTTCTTGTCATTATCCTGACTTTCACTTTGACCACCAGCAACATTTTCCTTATCAATTTTGTACTAACATGGCCAATAGTTGTCTGGAATAAAGATTCTTTCTCTGTATTCTAAAACGTGCAACATTTCATCTAGTTGGCTCAGCTGTGTTTTAAAAGTCAATTTGATTTCCTCTTTTGTGTTTATTTGGTATTACTGTAGCCTATTCTGTTATTTTGAGGTGAGGCAATGAGTAACAAGTACTTCCATATCTCATATATTTTCTACTACCATCTCTCAAAATTAAGATAGCTACATAAACCTTTTATATCACATGTCAGTACAAGGTCAGATATTTCCCTTCTATATGCTTATTGATATTTTTTGATAATCCAGGTCATTTATCAATCTGTTTATACCTAGGGGGTTCATAAGAGAGTTGGGATGTCAATTGTTGTAGACTATAACCAAAGCAGCAACAATGCTACTTTGCTCTAATCCATATTGGTTTCAAATTTTGGCACAAGGCCAGCAACTAGAGGGAATGGGAAAGAGAATGTCATTTACATTGACCTTAGTGCTTAATTGGTACTTATTTTATTGACCCCCAGGAGGATGAAAGGCAAAGTCAACCTTGGTAAAATTTGAACTCAGATAAAATGCTGCAAAATTTTACCCAACATGGTAACGATTCTGCCATCTCGTCACCTTATTTGTTTTATTTCATATTTTCAAAAGAATAGTGTTGTATCACACTTTCGATGTACGATATAACGATGATAAATAACGTCCTCGCAAATAGTCCTACTCAAGATACACAATACTTGTAATTACACTCGACAATATGCAACCCTCAGCTTTACACAACTCTATTTCTTTTATTTAGACACATGGCCTTTATAAAGAGAGGACTACACAAGGACAGACAAAACAAGACACTGGGTACATATAAATATATATCGTATGAATTATAAATATGAAAATGAGGATGAAATGGCTTACTTGCCCCCTAAAGCAAGTAGTTTCATTTTACTGTTTTTTAAATTACAGACTTACTTTACAGTCTTGCATTTTTTAACACAAAATTACGACAAATACTGTACTATATCGTCAAAAATTACAACAGGCGGCAGCTTGTCTTAGCTATACTGAAACAGTGTTATTTCAACTCTTTATTTTTTTTTAAATAGTTTTACTAACCTCTCCCCTCTTTCTCTATCCAACAGCACACCCTTCTTTCCTTCATGGTTTGCCATTTTCACTCTGATAACATTTTTCATTTTAACAATTTCGACGCTTTTTTCATATACTATGAGGCTTCTTCAGTTTCTCTCTGTAGGTATCTCTTCGTCCGTCATAAATAGCTCTGTCTCTACTTCGCTATCTCTTTCGTTTCCTTCCTTCTTTCGTACTCTTTCTTCCTTGCTTGCTGAAGGCGACGGTTCGTGCATTCGCACATCACTTGATTTTTCATTTGATTTTCCATTTTTTCTCTTTTCATTCTTGTTCTCCTCTTCGTTTGTCTTTCCTTTTTTTCTCCTTGGGGCTTTTTGGTGGTGATTCTAAGTTCTTTTTTCTTTTCACCATCGTAAATTGCTCCTCCATTTTCTCCTCCTCTACGACTGTACTCTCTTCTTGAATTTCTTTTTCTGTTATTTCCTCTCCGTGTTTCTGGGGAGACTTGGCCTTCATGTGTCCCCTTACTCCACACAAAAAATATATTGGAAGTCTACCCTCCACAACTATCTTCAATCTAGTCTCATCCGGCAAAATCAGCTCTTCCACAATCTTATGGAGGTCTGGTAGGCTTATATGGACTGTTACCTGTAGCCCATATCCCCACCAGTTCACCTCCGTAGTTTTGGACATTTTCAAAATTTCTGCATCTTCCTCTGTATGGTAGAGGATGGCTGCCACCAGCCATGCCTCGTCAATTTCAGGGGTCACTCTACCTATCCTTACTCTGGCCGCACGTTTGCCACAGTAAGCAGATAGCAGTGTTCGCTCAGCCGATCTCAAGGCCACAATGGAGCACTTCCCCGCCGCTTACAAAGCACACTCCCACCGTGCCGAACTTCCGTCCTCCGGTGTAGAACGTGGTAAAGTTCTTCATCTCTCTCAAACACCCCCACCCCGACCACCTGCACCGCTGTCACCTCCAACTTCCTCACTGCCATGTTCAACGCTGCGCAGATAATAGTTCCCTTCTCGGCACTTTCAATAACTTCTTCAACAAGTCGCTACACCTCTCGAAATTCCTGTCCCCAACTTCCACTTTACGAACCCGCAGTAGCTCCACTGACAGCCCACGCCCGTCACTGCGGCACAACTGCCCACCTGCACCGGTCCACCACTCACTACTTCACCCACAAATCGGGAAGACAAATAAAAATTCCAACAAATTCAACAACAATGCAACAATTCAGGGAACAACAGGCCAACAACTACAGTGCTCACACTTCAACTCACTCAAATACAACGACGCGGATTTACACAGCTCTCTTTCTTTATTATGGCCACAAGGGCTCAAAGTAGAGGGAGGGCGACAAGAACAGACAGGACACCACAGAGGGGACAATACATAAAACGAATATGAATGAGATGATTATATAACAACGAGATTATGAATGGCTGCATGCGCTCCTCATCACATGCAGTACCATTAAGCTTGTTTACAGTCCATTATTATCGGGTATTTACATAACTAATTAACATGTAACATACCATTGCAAGTCGCCAATCTGTATATCCTCCAACGGTCCACATCGGATTCTTGACGCATTGTCTTTCCAATAAAAAGTCTTATTACTCGCTATCCATTGATTGAGGACTATCTAAAAGACAGTCCTTTATTAACGGTATCACGTCATCCCAGTCAATTACTGGTTCCAACTTTTCAAACTCGACTTTAAACCGTACCTTTCCCAAATCGCACCTTTTTTTAAAACTCCTCATAGCAATTCGGTTCTATTATTATTGCTTTAGTTCCATCGTTACCCTCACCTTTAGGTAATTTTACCCATGTCACTGGCTTCATTTTCAGGAGCTCTGCTTCTATATGTATATTCCTTTGGTATTCTACATAATACCATCTCTTCTTCGTCTGGTTTTCACTCCCTCCTTCATTCCTTTTTCCTTCACCTCTCTTCAACTTCACTTTTAGAGGAGACACTTTCAAACTTTCCTCTTCTGTCTATCTTGTCACCAATTTTTCTCCATTACTTCCCATCGCCTCTTTTTTCTTTTTCAGCTTCTCCGATGGAGAACCCCTTCTACTTTTTCTTTTCCGCGGTTTCACCTCCACGAATTTCTCCCTCTGTATCCACTGTTTCAGCTTCTTCTCCGTACTCTTCCACTGTTGCCTCTCTCTGTGTCGAACTCTCCTCCCTCTCTTTTTCCTTGCTTCGGGGGCAGTCCGCATTTATGTGTCCTCTTTCGCTACACAAAAAACATTTCAAAGGCCTGCCCTCTACCACCACATTCAACTTGTTTCCTTCGGGCAATAATATTTCTTCAGTTATGGAATTCAGGTCTTCCAGGGTAGCTTGAATTTTCATTTCTAGCCCGTATTCCCAAAAGTTCACCTTTTGAGTTCTTGTTGCCTTAAATATTTTCGGATTCTGTTTTATGTGGAATAAGACTGCCGCCATAATCCACGTCTCGTCGTATTCGGGTGGGATTTTAACCACCCTTACTCTCACCATTCTTTTCCCGCAGTACCTCAGCAGGAAAGCCCATTCGTCATTCCTAATCACAGGGGAGAAAACCCAATTGTTATTTATGTGGGACAAGAGGTCACATTAAAAAAGAATGTCCGCTTTACGAATACGTGGCGGAGTGTGAAAGAGCAGAGGAAAACAAAAAAGAGAAAGAAAAAGAACCCGAAGAAGGGAACAATACTCTAAAGGAGAAAGAAAGCAAGGAAAAGGAAACAACGGTAAAAGGAAATAACAATACACAGAAGGAAAATGAAAGCAAAGAGAAGGAATTAATAGAAGAAGAACAAAAGTCACAGGTAATAGAGAAAGAAAAAGAAAGTAAAATAAAGGAAAGTGAAAAAACAGGAAAAAAACAAGGGAAGGAACAGAATCAAGAGAAGGGAAAGGCTGCTACACAAAAAGGAAAAGAACATACGACAGACAAGAGAAGGAAAAAGAAAAGGAAAGCAAAAAGAGAGAAAGAGAAAAGCTGGGAGAGGAAGGTAAAGAAGAAGTAAGTCCGAAGAAGAAAACTAAAGAAAACATAGGGTCAAATAGAAGATACAAATTTTACGGAACATTGGTTCAATACAGACACTGTGGGGAGATGGAGGAACTAATAAGTGAAACGGAGGGATATTCATGGGTCAGGATGGGCACGGAGTGGAAGGAAACGGGTGCACTGGTCCATGAAGACAACGCCGATGCGTTTATCGAGGCCGCTGGTATGAACGTAACAAGACACACGAAGTGCCGACTGCTAAGGTACCCACGAGAAATGGAAAACTACAATGACCTGAAAAAGGTAATGGAGCTAATTTAAAATTATAAGAAAAAAAAAAGAGAGAATTTGGAAAGACTTTTGTTTATTTCAAATGTATTTTGAAATCTTAAAGATGTATTGCGAAAGCTTTATATGTGAATTTGTGAAAACAATTTTTTCTGTAATTGATAATGTATTTTGAAATTCTATTTTGAAATGTATTGCGAAATGCTGAAAAATGAATTTGTTACTTTTGAAAACATTATAAAATGTAATTAAAAACGACGAAATGTAACCACCTGATTTCGGGGATCGGGTGGGGCATTACACCACATTTATACATATTTCATTATTTTATTTTTTTCCCCGATTGTACTGTCCCCTCTATGTTCGCCCCTTGTGGGTAATAAATCACGTCTACTGCATGCTCTGCTGCTACTTCCTCAGATGCGAACCTGACTTCTACCACTCCGAATTTCTGACCTCTCGTTACAAACGTCGCCAGGTGTTTAATATTTTTTAGTATTTTTTCTATACTCTCAGTTGTCGCGGTTTCAATTTTTCCTGTGGATAATTTTAACGTTTTGTAACAGGACCGTCCTTTTTTGTAAACTTTCCGAAAATTCCTTTGGCGGTACCAGAGAGAATGCTGTTCGTTTGTACAGTCCCATTTAGTGTATTTCTTTAACAAATTATTCAACAGAGCTCTTAGCTCATACATTTCAGGTATGTACAGCTGGTAATAACTTACCAGACCTAAAAATGCTTGTAATATTTTTGTTAGTGGGAGCAGACATATTTTTTATCACGTCAACCCTAGAAGGGTCCGTTTTCATCGATCATCTGTCTCAAATACTTCATTTTTGTTTTAAAAAATTCGCGTTTCTTTTCACTAAAATCCATAGTAGCTTATTCTTTTAAAAACATTTTTATAGGTTCAATATGCTGGTCCCTCGATTCACTTTTGATCAATATGTCATCCAAGTATGGGACCGCAAACTCGCAGTCTGCTAACATAGTGTCCATCATTTGTTGAAATATTGTCGGTGTGACCTTAACTCCAAATGGCAGTTTTTTTAAACGGTAGAAACCTTTATGGGTATTAATTGTTGATACCTTAACACATTCCTCATCTACCAGTAATTGGAGGTAGGCCTCTGACAAATCCAGCTTGGAAAAAGTTTTCCCACCATTGCACTTAGCAAATATTTCTTCTGGCCTTGGAAGCGGATAGTTGTAATTTTTTAAACAATCATTTAGACCTCTCATTTTGTTGTTTTTCTTTTTTATATATGCAGTATGAGCCACCCACTCTGAGTAGTCTACTTTTCCAATTACCTCCAGGTCTTCCAACCTTTTTAGTTCCTTCTCAACTTGATTTAACTCCCATTCCTTTTCGATTTGAACACCGGCATCGCATTTTCTTTCAACTCGAACTTTACTTTGATTTTTTTTTTACATGTTCCGAGCTCCTTCGGGAACACATCAGAGTACATCTTTAATTTTAATTTTTCCGACGCATTATCTGACACGGTATGTGACACATTCACCTTATTACATAATGTATTCAATGGTAGATCCCACAGGTGGAATTCTTTCATTAAATCTGTCCCGAACAGATTCATTGTATTTTTAGATACCATTATTTTACTTTTCCACGTCATTTCTTTAAGTTTTATTTCTGGCGAAATTTCGCCCAAGAATTAAACCACTTCTTCCGTCACACCGTGATCTATCTTAGTAGTTTGTTGTTTTTTTTTATGCCGGCCTTCCTATCTTAATCCATGTTGCCGTATTAATTATCGATACATCTGAACCGGTATCTAATTGCATTTTCTTCTGCAAACCATTTATTTTTACCGACACAAATTTTCGGTTTTCTATGGTATAATTTATTTTTGTTGAGTTGACTTTCTTCGGTTTCTCAGTTTTTACATCTTTCTTCAACAAGCGCCCAGTTTTACCGCACTTAAAACATTTTTGATCTTTAAAGGGGCAATCTTTCTTAAAAAGCAGGTCTGCGCAACCATAGCACGTTTTGGATTTATCTGTCTTTTTTTCTTTCGATACTTTCTTTACACGTTTGTACGCTATTATTATTATTATTATCTTCTATTTTTCTTGCATCTTCTTGAATATTTATTATTTCTTGGCATTCCTCAGCCACTTTCTGCAAAGTTAGTTCAACATCTTGCTTCAACTTTGATAATGTTCATTTTCTAATTTCCGCGTCTTCTGTTGCCACAAGCCCTTTAACGAACATTGGGCACTTGAACAGATCTGGCGTTAATTCTCCAAGCTTTATTAACAATACTGGCATATGTTACAAAGTCGTCTGACTCATCTTTAAATTTAAACATTCCCAATGAATGTTAAATAGCGAACGTTTTTCTCTAAAAATATTAGTCAGAATATTTATCGTTTCATCAAAATACAATTCCGCGGGCTTTCTCGGCAAAATAAAGTTACAAAAACTTTTGTGTTCCGGAGGTGTGAGTTTTCGAAAAAGGAACCTTACTTCCTTTCACTAGACCATCCTTTGCATTCCTCTCTGAATATGTTTCCGTATCGTCTGTAATACGCGGTAAGGGTAGTTCCTTCATCCGGTTTGTACTGAAATTCTTCGATGGAGTTTGCAACACCGTCTGCTGAAAATAATTCTATCGTATTTCTCGACTGCAGTAACAACTCTGTTAACTTCTGTAGTTGCTGCTGCTGCTCTTGTTGTTTTACGACTGCTTTCAGTAACTCTTCCATTTTGGTACTATTTTCAGTTTCAATATTGCTCGAAACCTCGATGCCACTGTTGTATCAATGGCAATACTGTCCGAATCCTCGTCGCCACTATTGTATTGCACATTCGATGTACAATATAATAGGATAATAAATAGCATCCTCGCAAATCGTTCAAATCAAGATACACAATACTTGTAATTACACTCGCCAATACGCAACCCTCGGTCTTACACAGCTCACCAACTCTCTTTTTCATTTTATTGGCCACTGTGGGTCCAACACAGAGGGGACGAACAAAGACAAACAACACAAAGTGGGGTCAGAAAACATAAACGAATGAATGAAATGAATTTATATAATGAATGAGGGTGTAATGGCTACTTGAGCCCCACTCTCGAGTAGTACCATTTAACTATTTTTTACACTAATGTTTATCAAATTGTAATTACCGTATTAGATCATATACTGTCTCAAATGTTCAGATTCCACCGCGGGAGGTAATCATATCTCAACTCCCGTCCTGGTGGGTCTAAGTCATTCCCAAAAATTCCTTTTAATTTATTATGATTGTTCATGTCTATTAATATGCATTTCATGCCCGGTACGCACCATTCTTCAGGCAGTTCAACTCTTATCGATTTGATCTTTGCAATTTTTTTCATTGGCTATGCCTGTCATATAGTTCGTCAGATGTGCCCTACTTCTATGACTGGCCTGTGATGTTTGTGTGCCTGCTTGTGTATCTATATGTGCTTCTACTAGTGTATGCTTATCTGGAGATTCTGGGATGTCTGTGGTTTTCTTGGGTGTTTGCGGCGGTGTGGTAGACTGTGTGGGTGCTTGTATGCTACTTCTTTCTTTTTCTTTTTGTTCGGATTCTTCGGCGGGGGTGGAATTTTTTAGGTCCTTCCTCTTTCTATTTTGTATCTCCTGGAATCCCTCGTCTCTGCTTTCTACATTTGATTCTTCCATAGTTTCCTCTATCTTCTTTGTTGTTGTTCTCTTCTTGCTTTTCCTCCGCTGGTATCTGGTTGTTAAAAAGGGGCAGCTCGCCTTTATGTGCCCCCTCTTTCTGCAGTCGAAGCAGATAGGTTTTCCCTCCACCACCACTCGCAGCTTCACTTCTGGTAGCTCTATTTCTTCTACAATTTCTTGTAAGTCCAGTGAGGTGGCCTGGATTATAACTTCCATGTCATATCCCACCAGTTCATTTGCTTTGTCCGACTTACCTGCAGCACTCCTGGATCCTCTTTTGTCCCTGTTAAGGTTACTGCAAGTAGCCACATCTCGGCAATCTCGGGGGGCACCCTGTCAATCCTCACTCTTGCCATTCGTTTACCGAGATAGGTTGGAAGAAGTAAGTGCCCATTCTTCCGTTCTCGATGCTGTAGGGGAGTGTTTTACTGCCTCCTCTATGGTAGGAAAGTGCACCTCCACTGTGCCGAATTTTCTCCCTCAGCAGAAAAATTTAATGTCGCTCTTTATTTCTTCCAAGCACTCTTCTATTGCTTCTTCACTAGCTATCTCTATTTTCTTGCTTGTACGTGATAGGGTTATATACATCATTATCTTTTTATTTTTCTTTCTTGTTACATCTTCCGAGGTGGTCAATTTTAGCCTTGACCTCTCTCTTTGAATTAATTCCTTGCTGCTTTTTAATATTTCTAAATCCACAGGTACTTCCTTCACTTCCAGCTGGTTAACAGCTATATTCTCACAACCTGCTACTGAAGCGTCACTTCCATAGCTTACTGCTATTTTCGCCCCCACTGGAGAAATTGATAGCAAAAGCAAGGAATACAACAATCAATCAACAATGGTTTAACAGTTCCAACAATAGGTAACCCCACTAGGGAGGACCTTCAACAAAGGATAACCTATCCGCAACAATAACTGATTCAACACTGAACAACACAGTTCAAGGTCGCCAACTCTCTCTCTCTCTCTGCGCATGTCCATTTATATTGTGGCACAGTCCATTAGGAGCCAACCAAATTGGGGTGTTCTACTTTCACACAACAAATAGCAAGGCCCAAAACTTTAGTATTCACACCATGGACTAACTCTTACCAACACAGTTCATCAATTTCCTCAAATTCCTGATTTTACCATACTTGCACATGACATGTCCCTTAAGCCAAAAGCAGTCATAAGAAGACTAATACAGCTCATATTATAAATCAAAATGGTTGTATTTAACACATTTCCCTTGTATAAATCCAATATAAACATACACAGTGGAAGTTTCAAAACAGATTCAGTCAAAAGGATACAACATTACCCAGGGGATTAGTTTTTGTAGTTTATCTAATGAAAATCAATAGCTCCTATTATTTTCCAAACTATATTCAAGGAAGGATTTAAACAGCAAAACAAACCATTTGTCAATTATAAAGTAAACCATATTTTTATGGTGAGTCGCATGATAAATCTGATACATATTCACAACTAAGGAGATGAATACAGCATGAGTCATATCTCATGTTTAGTGTGGGCCCATAAAACCATTAATTCAGCTAGCTGCAATTCTGACTGCAATGCTGTATTAATACTAACATTCTAAATACTAATATAGGTATGTGTATTAAAATTCTGGTTTTTCTTTAGAGTCTGTACTATTCTTTCTTTTTCATTTCAAGATTTTAAAATGTTTATTCAAATTTTATTGACTAAAAGTTGAATTTTTTTACCAATCCTAGATTCTTGAAAATACAAAATAACTGTTTTTTTTCTTATTAATTACTACAATATCTTCACAAAATATATGAGAAGAATTAATTATTTTATGGCGATAACCATAATTGACAGAGAAAAATATTTAAAAATCCTATAATGAACTTTTAAAACTTTTAATGATTTTAATTAAGCTCTATCTAATATTGTTTCTTTTTACAGATACGATAATTTTTGTTATAGAGTTGAGTCTAGAAAGTTACAGGTGCTAGTATTGATAGTAATTATTTTATTAATCACCAAATAAATTAAAATTTTAAAAAATAACACTAGTGCTACAAAACTATTATTAGTAGACTCTATCTACCAACTTGTCACCAAAATTAAGATCTGATATAGAGTTATTTTAATTAAACATAATTCCAATTGTGTGGAGTAAAAGACTAAAATATAACTTATTTTTCTCAAACCAGTATGTCAAATCAGCACCTCACTTTTCAAATGCATAAGGAAGATATGCACACACAAACACACATACAAACTCTCTTTTATATATATGGAAAACGAGGGGCTATTTATCTATGGAAGAAAAGGAAAGACGTTATATGTAGTGTATTGTTTGAGTACGTTGGTAAATTTTAATAAATCTTAATCATAAAATCTTAAACAAGTATAAAATCACTTTACCTTTCACTTGTTTAACATCTGTTGCTGGACATATTGTAAAAGTATTGACTGAGTATATGACAGTTAATTCACTGAAGTGTATGCATTAAGTGATAGGAAGAAATGAAAGAACAAAGTATTAAAATTCTGTCTCTCCCACTCTTTCCCTGTCTGTCATTCTCTCTATCTGTCTATCTCTTCCTGTCTCTTCCCCTCCCTGATGTCAGGCACCCTCATTATGCCACATTTTCCTAAACCTAACACTATTGCACCCCACTCATTTTATCATGTAATAGCCCAACCCCTGTAGATGATCCATTATCGATTTTTTTTTTAAATCCAATTAACCTGTAATTGAACAGGATGTTAGTTCAACATTTACACAAAGTTTGTTGAAGATTGGTTTGCTGGTTTGGGCATCGAGATGGTAACAGACAAACGGACAGACAGATATTGCCATTTATAATAAAGATTACTGCAAAACCAATGGTCACTCTATGATAGCCATTAGCCATAACATTTAACTTCTTTAAAAATATATTACTTTACTAATGCTTCTTTTTTTTTTGTTTTTTTGTTTTTTGGATATATGAAATACTGACAATATATATATATAACTAGTGCCTATTTTATTGATCATTTAACAATTGCAAGCCAAGATCACTTCTGTGTAAATTCAACTCAGAACTAAGATAGCTGAAAATACATTGAGCCTTGAACTATACTGTCTCTGCATTGTCTGCTGGTCTATGTAAATGAGGGAGTTTCTATTTAATCACTCAATATAACAGCCAAATTCCCCTTGTAAATTTTGTCGCTGAAGTAAGGTACACATGTTTTAAGACTTACATATTTGAACAGCATATTCCAAAGGAAAGATTGGATGTCCACAGCTAGAAACTGATTAGAAGTTTTGTTTGATAGTTATTGCTTCCTTATAAGCTTGTTTGCTCATGTGGAAATGACAGGAAATACTTAATACTTGAAATAAGCTATAGTTAATTCATTAAAGACAGTTTCTGATTTAAATGTTTGAGATATACATGGAAACTACATTATGAATAGAAACACTCACCAATTTTTAATCAGGCTTTCCACCAATACCAAGATGAATAAGAAAAAGTTATTAAATTTTGTGGCTTGTGGAGTTGGATAATAAGTTGCAAATATGTCCAGGGCTCTTGAGAGTGGGATTCAGCCAGTACATTGATCTAGGGTTCAGAGAGACAAGGAAGGGCTTGTGTCTATCTACCGGGCCCCCAAACAAAAAAAAAAAAGAATAAGAATAATACATAACCTCATGGCCTCCTTAAATTTTAAGAAGCCCACATATCCTGGAGCCTGAAAACAGTTTGGCTCCACCTTGCCGAATTTCTCTTGGACACCCTGGTTGAAGAGGTATCACCATGCTGTAAGAGTCTTTTTCATTGTTGATTTCTACATATTTCTTTCTGAGATATTCTTTGTGTTATTACATACTCATTTTTACTGTATGGTTATCCTGTTTCCCAATAACATATCATGCTGCTGTAGTTGAGAAATACATGCAGCAGAAATATGTTGCATCTAAACCGTCTTTCATCCTCATCGCATAATAAATCATCACTAGATCATCACTAACTTTCTTATAGAACTGGTTCATTTCACAAGTCCACTGGAAATTCTTTCAATCGTCCCAAAATCATTTTTATGTATGTATGCACATATCAATGCATGTATGTATGCATGTATGTATGTATGTATGCATTTATGTATGTATGTATGTGTTTTTGTGTATATACGTTTGTATTAAGAGTATAATTTGACACGCTGGGTTGGGGCTTTATAGAAGTGCATTTTCTAACATCTTCAAGTAGCTCTAAAGTATTAACTGTGTGTCCTATCATTCATCACTTACTTTTGATCTTGATGTGTTATTATATAAGCTTAGGTAAACTAGAGGAAACTGTATTATAACTTTGAAAGCAACTATTCACCTATGAAGCTCTCGTAAATAAAATATTTTCATTGCAGCAAGGATAGTGCTATGAATTTTCCATCAACACAATTTCATTTCACCATACAGGTATACACATACACACATATCCATGCATACATACATAAATATAATATACATAAATATAATACATACATACATATATATATGTGTGTGTGTGTGTGTGTGTGTGTGTATATATATAAAGATATATATATATACATATACATATATATTTATACACATATATATATACATACACACACACATATACATATATATATGTATGTATGTATATATATATATATTATATATATATATATATATATATATATATATATATATATATATATTGGTAGACTGTAGCGTTCACTTGTTAGTGAGTATGACACAGTAGCAGTTGCCATGTTTTAGCCATTTGTTTTATATGCCTAAGTATTTGCAAATAGACATAGACCCACATTCAACCCTCTCACATTTAACTCAATAGGACACCAAGGATGTGACAAATGGTGGATAAGAGAGAGAGAGATGCACGTGCACTCACTGCTCCTCATTTTCATCTGTGATGACAACAGCAATGTGAATTAAAGAGGTTTACTCAAGGATACATGAAACCCTGACCTTATTATTGTTAGTCCAAAGCCCTAACCACTTGGAGATCTGCCTGAACTATATGTGTGTGTAGTAGTAGTAGTAGTAGTAGTAGTAGTAGTAGTGGGGGCAGCATCAGTGGTGGTAGCTGTTGCTATTGTATTAGTAATAGTGGCAGCAGTGGCAGCAGTGGCAGTGGCAGCAGCAGCAGAGGTGGTGGAGGTCATGATGGCCGTGGCAGCGGTAGTGGTAGGAATATTTGCAGCAGCAGTAACAATAGAAGTAGTAGTAATAGCAGCAGCAGTAGTAGTTGTAGTAGTAGTAGTAGTAGTAGTAGCAGCAGCTGTTGAGCAACAAATTCTACACAATAAATAAAACAGACAAAAACACAAGGTAACAACAAAAACATATAAAGTATATTACATAAAGCAAAAGTTCTTTGACTACAGAAGTGTTGAAAATATAGAGAAAACACAGCATGTGTGTTATATCCAATCATAAACTAGCATGAATAATATATCAGTAAAACACCAATGCTAAAATTTCCTTTAGAAAATAACACCTTCAAGCCACCAAACAAATGTAGATGATTAATATAATTTAGAAATTTGTATGCAAGTATCAAAGTCGTGAACTTCATGACTTTAACTGTTATAGTGGACATGCCCGCACTTTCATTTTCTTGTCAGTTAACCAAACATGTAGCCATTGCAATATATTACATTACTCAATACACCTTAAAGCAAAACTAGATATACAAAAAAATTGATTATATAACTATCTTATATGTAGAGCTCCAAATATAGAAAATTTATGAGTAAAATGGTCACAAAAGCTATATTAATGGCAAAATGTAAAAATTAAATCACATATAGGGTATCCTAGCAACAAACTAAAATCAAAATCTCCCTTTCTCATTTCTTTGATTCCCACTGTTGATTCTGCCACTCTCCATATTCCATCAAATGCCAGAATCTATTTGGCTATTACATGTCCTGCATCATGAACATTTATTTCATTCTTCTCTGAAGTCATTGTCTTTTCTAATTTCTATGTTCACTGTTCTTCTTGATCTTTATGCTCTTCTCACGTAGATGTTGATAGAGTAAAAAACCAAGCCTTTTGCTATCTTGAGTTATCTGTAAAGATTAGTATCCTCACCTTAGTTGTGTCCTAGCAGCAAATTGACATTTGTGAGAGGGTAGAACAAAATACTTAATTCCCACTGAAATAGATTTTATCCTTCAGCCTTTCAGGATCAATAAATTCTAGCATCTGTCTCTTTATTTACAATGGATAGATAGGTGTCCTCACCTTGTTTGTTGCTTCCATATCGTTTCAGCTAATGTACTCTCCAGCCTTCATCAGGTGTTCTCCTGGAATTTTAAACCAAAAGAAAAGAAATCAGTAAGAAGAAGAATACCTTAGGAATGAAAGCAGAGTACCCCTCTTAGTCAAATAAAGGGTTGGGTTCAAAATTCCACCAGAACACCTGATGAAGGCTGGATAGTACATCAGCTGAAAATTGTGGAAACAACAAACAAGGTGAGGACACCTATCCATCCATTGTAAATAATGTACATAATTCCTCATCTCAAAAATATAGAATAGTATCTGTCTCTTTGCATTCTGAATTCTAAGATGGTAGACTAATCCATCAATCCACCAAGTCAGTTGGTGCCTTTAGTAGAATTCACTCTGTTGCAAGCATTGAAGACAAGTCTCCAGTTTGAGGATTACTTCAATCATTTGTTCTAACCAGTCTCAAAGGCCTTGTAAAATGAAGGCTTATAGATGCTGCCATTTCCTCCTTAACAACTTTCTAAAATATTCCCCTTGCTGACATGCCAAATACTCTGCATTTCTTTCTTATCTTCAAACTTTGTCTTTACTAAACAATCTTGAACCTATTGAAGCATTCAACCAATCTTTAATCTAGGCTATGCAAGACACATAATAACACTGAACAATAGCACTTTTTGAAAAAAAGGAAATGAAGGCCATCTGACTGTTTAGCAATTAAGAGCAGTAGACAAATGAAAAGTTGAGTAAATTCATGCCTGTTGTATTTCCAAAGGTTCTAGAAGTTTTGTTCAAGGTTATAAAAAACTGGAATATTGCAATCTCAAATACAGCCACCATAGACACTACACAGAATTCTGTTGTTTAATTCTAAGAAATGTGTTCACACTTTCTTCTTGTTTTTGTGTAACTTTGTATACCATGTTTGGCAAAGAGTGATGAACTTTGTTCTGTAATGTCAAAATGCATGCATATCTATACACATGTGAACATCTTTTTATATAATTACCACCTTATTCCATTTTGTAATAACTATTTACATATATCATGTAACAGTGTTAACTGGAACATTATAAAGCTTTAAATGCCACATACAAGCCAGCAAATAAGCTTCCTGATATAATTCACTTGTACACTTTGGTCATTCATGTAAAGAACACAGTCACTTTCCTTCAACCTAGTTACCCTGAACAACCCAACAATAACATCTAATAAGGAAATATGAATTTTTTATATAAAAATAAACTAAAATTTGAGCACAAACAGTATTTTAATAATACACACTTGGAAAAAATTTGCAATGTTTGGTTAAATGCCCTAACATTTTGGGTTCCTATCCTGCCAAGGCCAACTTTATTTGTAATCCTTCTGGATGTTGGTAACCCTAAGTACCAGTGAAGAGCTGGAGTCAATGTAATAGATAATAATCTTATGTGGTCTTGTATTGGTATGAAATCTTTATTTTTATTACTACATGTTTAAAAGGAAAGCTTTTTCCATGCACACACATATGCACTTACTTGCAGATACATTTATAAAAGTGTATCTAATCTCGAAGAAATACTCTCAGAGATGTAATTGGTAACTCAATCATTCAGGAATTCGTTGATGTAACTCAGATCATGTTTCTCACTTTGTTTTCTTTTGCAATCTCCTGTTTGTATTTATAAAGATATAGTGTTTTACTATTCATTATATTCACATGTTAACTGTTTATGCTAATGTGTATGTCTATGTGTGGATCATCGTGTATAACTACATAATTTCGTTTTATTAGTCATCCATCATCTAAAACCTTAGAAATGAAAGATATTATAAATATTCTTGCAATTATTGCCCTGCAAGTGATATTCTTTTTATCATATATAATTTGACAGCTTGCTATATAATTCAATATATTTCCTTTGTTCTTACACAATTTTATCACTAACATGCATTCATATATTCATCAATTTTAGTGACTTGTTCCATTCCCATAGTTGGTTCAGGCACTCACTTAAATACCTTTGTAGTATTATATAAATGTTACTAGTTTTATTCACACTCATATGCTAATGGAGACTACAGTTTCTGCCAGTTGCAGATTGAGATTGTTTTATATCGTTGTGAGAGAAATTATTAATCATCACAAATAGAAGAAAGAATTCCTTCTGTTTCCCAACTGATAATTCCATCATAGCAGCTTCCTAAATGATAGAATGTCAATCAGTAGTGTTTTATGACATCTCTGCTAATCTCTGTCATCAACAGAAGTAACTCGATTTGATGTAAGTGCCATAATACAACGTGAATAATACAATATTTGTTTACTTTATTACATCTTATGACACTGAGTAAAAAGAATTAGCTTCTGGAAGACAAAATATGTTTATCTTTATGTCATCTGTCTTCTATTCCATGATTCCATCTATCTGTTATTACTGTTCCAATACTGCAGCAGCATATTTGTATACATGCTTATTTTTGTTAGTTTATCTTTTTCTTTTTTTTTTCCATGGGAGTTATTGTTTTGAAAAGGGAGCTAGCTCGATTGATTTTAGTTTTATGATTTAATTTTGATAAAAATGACAAGATTAATTTTATTTCAAATAAAATTAGGCATGTTTTTGCTGTTGACTAAAAGTTAATCTGCTACTACACCAAATCTGTAATAAAATTTTGGATTCCCAATTTAGAAATATTTCATTTTACTGCCTATGCTGTTGGCACAGTATAGCCAAATGGTACAATCTTGGCCCATACCTTGTTACATACTGTATCATGCTGCTGATTCTGTCTGAGAATTGCATTAAGGGTATCTGTGTCCATGGAATACTTAGCCACTTACAGTTTAACTCAGGATCAGGTAATTCTGTTGATTAAACAACTGATTCCTCATCATCAAATGACAAAGGGCCAACCTTACTGTTTTTTTATTTTTTATTTAAAATGACTGTGGAGGCACATGGCCTAGTGGTTAGAGCAGTGGACTCGCTGTCAAGGGATCATGGGTTCAAATCTCAGACCGGGAGATGTGTGTGTTTATGAGCGAAACACCTAAGCTCCACGCAGCTCTGGCAGAAGGTAATGGTGAACTTCTGCTGACTCTTTCACCACAGCTTTCTCTCACTCTTTCCTCCTACATCTAGCAGCTCACCTGAAACAGACCAGCATCTTGTCCAGGTGGGGAACTTATATGCCACTGAAACCAAGAAACCGGCCCTTATGAGCCAGGCATGGTTCGAGAAGGAACAAACAACAACAAAAATGTAAAGTGATTAAATTGACCCTCATCATCATCATCATCATCATCATCTTTATCATCATTCAACTACAGCTAAGGAAAGCCACATTTTTCCTCCACCCTTGTAACTTTCATAAACCTGACCTTCAGAGGGGAATTTCTAGGTGGATATCTTCTCCAATGTTCTAACTATATGGATCCATGTTAGTGATAAAATTGTGTCAGAACAAAGGAAATATATTGAATTATATAACAAGCTGTCAAATTATACACAATAAAAAGAATATCACTTACAAGAATATTTATATCATTCATTTCTAAGGTTTTAGATGATGGATGACTGATTAAACAAAATTATGTAGTTATACATGATGATCCAGGCACACATTTTCATGGGTTTGAACTGGTGTTTTAATGAGCTCAAAAGAATGAACAGCAAGGCTGACCTCAGATTACAGAGGGCCAGAACAAATACCACAAAATATTCTAATCAATTCTCTAACAACTCTGCCAATCTGCTACCTTGACTAGAAATAGACACTCCAAAGACAAACAGCGAAATCAAACCTGACAAGGTTTGAACTCAGAATTTACAGAGATAAAACTAAGCTTTTTCTTCATTGCTCCACCACTCCTGCTAAATGCACTCGATAACAAGTTATGGTACTCTTTCAAAGAATATTTTTTCTTTCTGTTGATTTCTTTAGGTTAAATTCAAAGCTATTACTTTGTAGACAAATTTATACTGTCAGATGAATAAACCTGCATACTACTGGCATTTATTCTCAAAACACTGAAATATATGGAGGAGATGACAGAGGACTGAGATATGTGACACATTGTTGTAGTTGAGAAGACCTACCCACCACAACAGAATTGAGATCCTAAAACCAAAGTGCCATATAGTGTGAGTGCTGATACCACATAATAAGCACTGGTGATGGTACCACATAAATAGCATCTAGTACACCCTGTAAAATAGTTGGTGTTAGGAAGGGTACCCAGCTGTAGAAAGCAAGCCAAAACAGACTATGGAACCCGGTGCAGCCCCTGGCTTTGCCAGCTTCTGTCAAGCCATCCAACCCATGCCAGCATGGGAAACAGGCATATGTTGAAGATAATGATGATGATGATTTTACTGAGTCTGCACAAAGGAAAGTGACAGTTAACCCTGACAGGATTTTTAGTCTGCTTCCACTTCTTGCATACCTAACTCCTACCTTTTATCTATCTGGTGATCACCTTCCCTCTTTCACTCATACCCCATTCACTTCAATCATCTCATCCTCGTATCAATCATTTCTCTCTACCTCTCGTCTCCCAACCATCTATGAAGCTCACAAACTATGACTGTTTGCCCTACATACTGACCCACCACTCTATCTCACCCACCCTTCATTACACCCATGTATAAATGTATAAGAGACTGCACTTCTCTATCCTCATCAACTCGCTTTCAATGATTTTCTCTAGACACTTGCAATCCTCTTCTATTTTCTCTCTTTCATTTTGTCATTCCTCCACACCTTCCATTCATACTCACCTTTATAAAGTGAGATAACCCTGAAGTTTCTGTTCATACCCCACCTCATCACAAGTTACAACCTTGTTCCTCCCTTTCTCACTAACCACTGACACTAATCCCTTCCTTTCCCCTGTCCCTCTAGCACACTCTTCCCTAATAGTGATTGCTCTTTTACACTCTCCACTATCACCTTCCTACAACTATAAATTTGTTCCTTTCATCATATTTCACTCTCTCATCATCTTGCCTAGATTCTGTCCCCTTTTCTCCCCTCCCCTTCTCTCTCTCTCTCTCTCTCTCTCTCTCTCTCTCTCTCTCTCCTATACTACTTCTCTTACAATGGCCACTTTGGGTTCTTTAGTTTTGCAAGTTTCAAAATGACCTAACTAGTGCTGGTGCAAAGGAAAAAGTGCCCAGTACACTCTGTAAAAGGATTAACATTAGGAAAGGCATCCACCCATAAAAACCGTACCAAAACACATTGGAGTAAGATACAATTCTCTAACTTGTCAGATCATGTTGAACAATACAACCTAAGTCAGCATGGGGAGCTGACGTTAAACAGCAACAGCAGAAGAGGAGGAGGATGGTTAATGAAGAAACAAGACTAAACATTGTTAGAGAAACTTTATACTGTTTCAGAATTGAGTACAAAACCAAAAATTTGAAGCAGAGAGGTGTAATTCATTGAACAGACCCACATTCAAGCAAATTCTACTCTATTGTTTTGCTGATGCAGATTACAACTAATTTTCACAGACTTTAATTTTTATTTGTGATATCAATTGTAGCTGTGTATGTGGGCAAAGAATAGAAGTTTAAAAAGTGAGATACATATGGGCCAAGTGATACTTACTGTTGTTTATATTTTAATATATGTAAATATGTTAGAAGTGATATATCTAAAGAGATAAGAAATTAAATTGACTGTTCCTGTATCAAGAATTTAAATTCATTGCAACATTTCCTCAATCCACCTGAGTATCAAGAATAATTACCAGATTTACCTGAGAAGTTTGTGATCAAATCTTACTTGAATCCTACCCAACCCCTTAAAAATTGAAGGCTAATTTTGTTTGGGATATAGAAAGGAACTAGACATATATATCTGGGATATAGATGGTGATGACTTGAATGCTTTTGCCATAGTCTGCTCAAACTTAACTAAAAGACCTTGGTGTTAAATAACAACAGCAACAACCAACTTTGATGGCCGTCAAAGATAAGCAGGTATTGTATGACAAAGGAAAGAGTATAATTATTCTATTTAAAAAATGGATACTACATTTAGCATTTATCAGCAGAATTATGTCTTGGTCAGAGGAATAATGTCAGGACTATTGGAGGATATGAACTCAAGAGTTCAAGTTCTACTACAACCATTGTGGTGTGTCATTAAACAAAGCAAGTGACTCTACTTACTCCAGTCTATCTGATTGGTGAGGACAAAACACCCAATTCATTCTTTATGGTTGAGTGGTTATTTGCAAGAAGGGCTAATATTTGCTTCAATATAAAACTATCCCACCAATACAAGTAAAGAAAAATTATTGTAAAACAGCAATAAGTATTGCAATCTTTTTATATCACTTATGTTCCTGTTTTTGATTTGAAAATGATAAGGTGGTTAAATTTAATTTCTTAATAGTCTAGGATTATTCAAAGAATATATTTGAATCTATTAGATATAAACATTGCGATAAACATTTTATCTTTATCTGAATTTCCTGTTTATCCAGCTCAATATTTACATTCAGTTCACATAAATATATAGTCAGAAATCATAAAGTGCAATCTATAATTTATGGAAGGGAATTTTAGATCTCAGGTGTGTGAGCAGAATAGTATAGTATTTCTAGAAGGGACAGCAACTGTTCATGCCTAAAATGTTTTCAGGTCATGAAAAGGAATTTTGGTCTGCCATTGAATTTGATGTTGTGCACCATTACATTGTCCTACTATAATCCAGTATGGTTACCAGAAATCCAGGAAGAATTTTGTTTCTAGTCTATTTTACAAAAATCCTTGCATTAACACTTTCACTTTATGTGTTTTGAATCAAAGGTAGTCAATTTAATAGCATGCCTGATAACTCAGCTAAGATGATCAGTTCGATAGCAAGTCTGGTAACTCAGCGTAGCAGTCCATGATGCATATCTTATCACCAGTTCCACTATGTACCCAGAAAACTTGGTTCTCAACTGTTCAGTCTACTTAGCTGCAGGTAGCTACTTCTTCATGGTGGTATATAATTCATCACTGTAAGACAGTGACAACACTCTGAAACTATCAACTATTTTATTGACTTACAATGCTGAGTTCAGTTCACTTAGTAAATAAAGCCAGAAGTGTTGTTGACTACCACTGGTCTCATTAACACATTGGTGGTGTTGATAGTAGAGAAGTTTACCAACAAAGTAAACATTGTATCTAATTGGCCATCTCACCTGTATTCAGAATATACTAATATATGAAGAATTTCTGTTATATATTTTCTCGAAAAAAGAAACTTAGGAAAACATTTTTAAAAGAAAGATCAAGAAGTCAAGTTGATGAAAATATTCAAGGAGTGGAATATTTTTGGTCTGAGAAACAAGGTGGTGTAGCATCAGATGAATTGAAGCTAGTTCCATTTATATAACAAATTAATAAAGCAACAACAATAAATAGCATCTCGTTAGAGAGATAACAGTTGAAACGGCAAGGCTTGTAATGACACCCAAGAATTTGTGACATTTCAAAGAAAACTAATACAGATGAGACAATAAGAACGTATTGTTCCAGAACTGAAATAAAATGAAATAAAATACAATATAAAATTGTCTGGTGAATGTGTTAATTTTTGTTCATAAAATAACAAAGGAGAGGGTAAAAGAAAACTGCTCTGGTTGTTGGTCTACAAATTCACTCAATCAACATTTGAATAGAGGTAAAAAAAAGAATGGAAAAATATTGAATATCAAGCAATTTCCCTTTATTTATTTCATAATTCTGTCGTTCGTTCTTTCTTTCTTTTCCATATTATTCTTTCAAAAATTCTTTGACAGTAAACACATATTTAATGCTCCAATTTTATTTTTATCAAACAAATTTAAGTCTTCTTTACAGGTTGGAAAAATGTGATACATATTGATTGGCATAGTAAATTGAATCTTTCTGAAAAGTGCAGTATGACAGAAAGAAAACAAAATAATGACTTAATAGAAGAAATACATGGTTCTTTTCAGACAGAATAAAGGCAAATAATAAACCATTTAAAATCATCCTTCGTTGAAAGCTCTCTAATAAGTTGACTAATTTCATTGTGTTAGAAAATATAACAAATGCTTTGATTAGCTGAGCTCTATGTGGTGAATATTTGGTGCTGCTTCTTTCATGAGATCTCTCGTTGAGAGCAATAATAACACAACACATATGAAAGAGATGCAAGGAGTGGAAAATAAACACATTTCACCATTTTGCTGTAAGAATATTTTCAATAACAACTTAGAATCAATAACTAAGGAGGTTGCTCACCAAGCCAAACCAGTATAAAAAAAATAAAATGACCATTATGAAAGAACTACCATAAACTAATGTCTTTGTATCTGTGCATAGATGTCAGTGTGTGTTTCATGTTACTCTGAAATATGACAAATTCGAGAATGTCGTCGTCATCATCATCATCATCATCATCATCGTTGCTGTCAGTTCCATGTCAGCCCTGGTCAAGGAAACCTATAATAAAAAGTATTCATACCAAGACCATTTTTAAAAATATATCAGATTCAAATTATATGCCACTGTCTTATACAATAAACTCTTCTCTTTTTTAACATGACAGGGTGTCATTTTGAGGGGAATTTAGCTACTATTTCTAGCAAGTCAATCCACACAAGAGTGTGGGTCTATATAGTGATTCAGAGTAGTTCAACAGCAACAATCCAACAATCTTACAACTTACTTTGAACAATTAAAAGAATAAAGGACATTTTATCATCATCCTCATCATCATCATCAGCAGCAGCAGCCTACCTTTCCCACTCCTCTTAATATCGGAGTGACCTGAAATTTTTAAAGTTTCATTTAGGGTAGCTACTTCTACCCTATCTCCTACAATCATCATCATCATTTAATGTCTGCCTTCCATGCTGGCATAGGTTGCACAGTTTGACAGAAGCTGGCCAGGTAGGAGCCTGCACAAGACTTCTGAGTCTGTTTTTCATTATTTTGCGGGAAAAATATTTTCAGTAAACAACTTGAAACAACAACAAAGATATATCTGTACAGACATGCCAGCACATGCGCATGCACACACATATACATACACAGAGGGACACACATGCATTAATAAATGGCAAATAGAAATAGTGGCTGTGATACCTATGCCAGTGGCACATAAAAAGCACCATCTGAACGTGGCTGATGCCAGCGCTGCCTTGACTGGCTTCTGTGCTGGTGGCACATAAAAAGCACAAACCGATCATGGCTGCTTCCAGCCTCCCCTGGCACCAGTGCTGGTGGCATGTAAAAAGCACCCACTACACTCACGGAGTGGTTGGCGTTAGGAAGGGCATCCAGCTGTAGAAACACTGCCAGATCAGACTGGAGCCTGGAGCAGCCTCCTGGCTTCCCAGACCCTGGTTGAAGCATCAAACCCGTGCTAGCACAGAAAATGGACATTAAACAATGATGATGATATATATATATATATGTGTGTGTGTATATATACATATAATATATTCAAAATGTGACCGCGTGTGTACCGTTGGCGATTTTTTTTTCTTCCGTCTTCCTTTCCTTGGATCTTTCCTTTTCCTATGTCTTTGACGAAGAGCTCCACTCGAAACGTTAAATCCTTCTTCTTTCTTTCCTTTCCTGAGCGTCCAATAGCACTATACTTGTTCCACATCCCCGCGTTGTTGTGTTTTCTCTTTGTGCTTTCATGTTTGGATTAACTATATATATATATATATATGTGTGTGTGTATATATACATATAATATATTCAAAATGTGACCGCGTGTGTACCGTTGGCGATTTTTTTTTCTTCCGTCTTCCTTTCCTTGGATCTTTCCTTTTCCTATGTCTTTGACGAAGAGCTCCACTCGAAACGTTAAATCCTTCTTCTTTCTTTCCTTTCCTGAGCGTCCAATAGCACTATACTTGTTCCACATCCCCGCGTTGTTGTGTTTTCTCTTTGTGCTTTCATGTTTGGATTAACTATATATATATATATATATATATATACATATACATACACACAAGAATACATACATATGTATACACGTGTGCATGCACGCACACACACACACATATCATAATACTATTATGTATTTAAATATTAAACCACAATAAATTAAAATATTTAATCTGCATGATAAATATGAAGCAGAAAATCAGGCAACTCAGAATAATCACATAAAAATACACATGTGAAAATACCAATTTAGTGCCGGGAGAGGTCCTGTCTTTGTTAAGCAAATTCATGACTTGCTTCGTCAGTGAGCTTTAACAAACAAGAAGACAGGTAATTGTGCCATCATCAACGTATCCAGCACCAACTCAATTGTTGAGATTTTTATGTGTGTATTTTATTGCTTGGTCTTTGGTACAAACACCAGCATCACCAACATCTACCAATTCAACCCTTCTTCAATTTCTCCTCTGTCAGCTAATACCATCATCAGTTCCATAGCCATTTTCTTCATCATGATTACTATCAACATCACCAATATCAACATCTCTACATGCTGATCTTTTCTTTCATTAGTCCATCCTCACCCCCTGCTAACTACATTACCATCATTACCACAACCACCACCATCTACTTCATCATCATCATCATCATCATCATCATCACCGTTATCATTATCATCATCGTTGTTATCATCGTCATCATCATCATCATTATCATCTTCATCATTCAGCCACTGCTACCTCCATCATCACCACAACTTCATCTTAAAACAACATTACCACCACACACTTCAACCATACAGCACCAACACTACCAAACTGTCACAATCATTTTTCCACCATTTCTTCCTCCCCTGCCATACCATCTCCAATGGTTCTATCACCATCATCATATATATCACCATTGTCTACCACCACCACCACCCACCCCTATCACCAAAACTAATACCAGCACTCTCACATCTAATTTCACCCTTGTCACAGTTACTATCTCCATTACCACAACCACCACCAACATCATCATCACCATCTAATCATCTAATCATCAACACCACCACCATTATTATCTTCAACATCATTTATGCCATCATCATCACCTTCATTAATTCTTTTGGGTGCACCACTACAAACATATCTGGCATTAATTTAACCCCATTACCAACATTGACCTTGGCCCCCAACCCTTACTACCGTATAAACTCTCCACCCCTACCCACCACTTTGCATTGCATCTACCGTTATGGCTATCTTCTGTCATTTTGACTTCAACATAGATTTTGTATAGAAGGTGTACTAATTATCCTAGATAATTTAGCTTCTGGTGTGCTTTTGTATGAAACAAAATGCATTCTGTCAAGCTCACTGTAATAAAAGCTTCATCAGGATTTGTAAATGTAGCCAGCTGTATGCTTTATTTAAACTATTACATGATACATTGCTGAAATCAGTAGTTAGAACTGAGAACCTCCAAAGGGAACATCTAAGTTGTTGATGTGTAATTTATTTCCTTTGTTTATACATAGGAGCAGTTAAAAATGACTGTTCAAAATACATTGGTGTTTACAAAGACTAAGCTCTGACAAGTACTTACCAGAAAAAGGTTAACAGAATGGATTTTAAAACCACCACATACAGGAAAATATCAAATATTCATCACAAATTACCTCATGTCAAATCTAGATATTCTGCTTACTCACTCACTTTCAAACTAAAGTCAGTTACTCATTTAGGCATTCAGTATAAAGCATTGGTTGATATCATGTGTTGATGATATATATATAGGCACAGGGGTGGCTGTGATAGGCACAGGAGTGGCTGTGTGGTAAGTAGCTTGCTAACCAGCTTGCTTCCGGTTACCCATACTGCATTTGGTTTGTCGATTGTGTGCGAGTCGGAGGTCGGTTTTGTTGCTGCGGTGAGACAATGTACTCGGACCTTACCGGGTCTGAGTTGTTTTCAGAGGAGGAGCTCATGAGGGCGGTCATAGCAATGGACAGTGTACTGAAAAAGACCAGGAGTTTTGCAGAGGTCATGGGGAAGAGACGAAAGGAGCTGGACTTGGCTGGTCTGAAAAACCATGGCAAGATGCTACAGAAGGTGGGAGGGGACGTAAGACTGTCGCCCCTCCAAAGGAATTATGGAGAAGATGGAAAGGAAGACTATCACCTATAAGGTGTTCTCTTTAAAAGGAAGAAGGGCTGAACAGGTGGAAGCGGATACAGAAAGAGCGCTAAGTAAGAGGTCAAAAGAAATCACATACATCACGAAAGGAAAAAGATACGGAACAATGGTCGTCCAATTTAGGACAGCTGAAGAGGCAATGAGGCTGGCAAGTGTGGTGGTGAAAACGGAGGAGGTAGTGCTCCTGCCCAAATACCTGGGAAGAAAAACTTCTAAAGTGAGGGTAGAAGCAATTCCGCCGGATATAGAAGGGGCTTGGGTAGCGGCAGCTGTCCTTGTTGAAAGCGAGGAGAAGGTGGCTGTCCTCCAAGCCACAGAAACAGAAGAAGAAGGGTGCAAAGGAAGGACGCTCGAATTAATCATTTAGACAGAGGAGGAACAACTTGAGAACTTGGCAGAGACTGTGACACTGGGGAAAATCGTGCTGAGGGTGTGGGTAGAGGGCAGAGTACCTCGTTGTTTTAAATGTGGCCAAAAGGGCCACATTAGAGCATACTGCCCTCTACAAAAGACTACGGTCGAGGGTGTGGTTGCAGAGACAGAAGAGAAAAGAGAGGAAGAAGAAAAAATAGATGAAGGAAGCGATGAAAAGGAGGAATGGAAAGTTGCAGAGCGCACAAGAAGAAAGAGAAAAAAAAGAAAAGACACTGAGTATGATGTGGCACCCCAGTCCAACCCCATCCTACCCAAAACCACTCAGACCCACCCTCCCCACACAGACACCAAACCCACCCACCCCATTTCCCCTCAAGAAAAAAAGAAAAAAAAGAACAGACACCACAAAATTTAGAAGACCCCCCTCCCGACAAAAAAGGTTATGAATGCATGATGGAGAGAAGGTTACCATCAAGTGACAGGACTGAATGAAAAGAGAAAAAGGACTCGGGTCCCAGAGACAGCGAGTTGTGTTACTCAGTGTGGGGTGAGTAGCACACTCTTCATAATATCATTTTCAGATATCATTCATATTATCATATTTTAATTTGTTCTTCATGTGCATTTTCATGTTCATTCATTATATCATATTTTATTTTTTAATTGTTATATGTCCCCACATGTGTTGTAGTGTCCCATCTGTGTACTGCCTTTATGGCAAATTTGATAAAATAAAGTAGCTTGCTTACCAACCATGTGGTTCTAGGTTCAGTCCCACTGCATGGCACCATGGGCAAGTGTCTTCTACTATAGCCTCGGGCCAACCAAAGCCTTCTGAGTGGATTTGGTAGACAAAAACTGAAAGAAGCCTGTCATATATATATATATATATATATATATACACATACATATGTGTGTTTGCCCCCCACCCAACATTGCTTGACAACCGATGCTAGTGTGTTTATGTCCCCATAACTTAGCAGTTCAACAAAAGAGACTGATAGAATAAGTACAAGTAAAAGAATATATGTGACCAGAAACTGTCAAGTAATATATAAAATGGATGGAATACTCATGACCAAAACACATTTGTTAATATGTCTACTTGTTGAGGACTGACCTGAATTTAAATGACAACAGCTAGTAAAGGAATGCTTATTTAGTGTGCTCAGCTAATTTAGTGTAGAAACAAATATTCTCTCCTCAAACACTCTACCAATGTTAAAATGATTATCACCTCTTTAAGTCTTAACCCTTTAGCATTCAGCTTATTCTGTCAAATGTAATGCTCTTCCATTCACACTGTCTTTAATTAATCATGCATTATTTTGTAGCTTCAAAATTCTGATGATGCGAGTATATATATTTTAAAATGGCATTGGTAGGCTGGATCTGGCTGGTTAGAACATAAAACTGGTAGCAAATTTGGGCCAGATATGGTCAGTTTAAAAGCTAAAAGGTCAAACCTTAAATCATTCTCACTTTTAAATCTTGGCACATCTTACTCACAGTACTGACAGTTTAACATAGCTTAATAAAGTACTTCTGATTGTCTGCAATGCAGTAACAAAATCTATGGGAACAGAACTGCTTTTAGCTAATCAGCCCTTTTATCTATGACCAGATCAGTTTTATTGTCACATTCTTACTTTTATTGAAGGCATATTTAAAATAAAATATATAGTGTGAGGAGAAAATTGCTGAATTTGTTGATTGTTAGCTGCCAGGTTAAATATCTTCGTTTCTTCTCTGACTAAAAATATAGCCTGAAACTATAACATCTCACAGCACAGACGTATGCACAAGCCAAGAGAGCTTTTACATGACTACACAATCTGGTCCTATTCGCAAGTAAATTTCTTTCAAACAAACTCCATATTGGACAATACTACCCAAAATACCTCTAAGAAGACAAGGTGGTCACAACTCAGATGTATGTCTTTATAGATTTGCTAAACCATGGTTGACTTAGAATTAAACAAGAACAGCAATAACAACAATCTCTGCCATTCAGTTTATAATTCCAACTAATCATAACCTTTCTTACTGGTTCAAGTTCTTTGGGCAGCCTGGTTTTATGGTGATATACAATATTATGAGCATAATGTCCTCTGCCTTAAATACAAGTCTACAATTTTAAAGATGCAAAGAAAAGAAGACCTAACTGCTACACTGAGAGGTCAAGTGACTACAAAGAAACCCTCAGACTTATACATATTCAACAGCAAGAAATATAGACTTCATTTTTTTTCTTTCTCTTTTTCACATCTGTCCAAACATATTTCATTGTTCAGAAATGTTGTTTATATAAAGAAGCTGGCTCAAAGCTGTAACATTGTTCAAATATATTGATCTGATCTCGTGTAGTTTGCTATCAATGACAGATCTCAAATAATTCAATTCTGTTCAGTAGGAATCAAATGAAGTCACCGTTATTCTTAGAGTCAATATAATTCTATGAAATAAAACACATCAAGTATTTTTGAGCAATAACATAATTTTTTTTTTTTTTTTATTGTACTATTGTTGTTACTGTACTGCAATTGTTGCTGCATATGTTGTTGTTGTTGTTGTTGCTGCTGTTGTTGCAGCTGTTGACATCCTAAACACTACAGTGTTATTCATACAATCCATTACACAAGATGGAACTATGATTGATCACAATCATGAAATCCCATAGTTTATACTTGCTTCAATGAATATTCAAACACTGGTCAATAAATAAGTTATTCAAACATTTTGGTAGCAATGTCAATGATATAAGCTATTGGGTCACAAGGACACAGTTAAACATCTTTGTCCTCGTGATGTGAGAATCAATCAAGTAAACCTCATTTCTCACTCTTTCTCTTTCTCCCTCTCTCCCTCTCTCTCTCCCTCTCTCTCTCTCTCTCTCTATATATATATATACATATATATATAAACATATATATATCGGTGGCACGTAAAAAGCACCAACCGATCATGGCCGCTGCCAGCCTCCCCTGGCACCTGTGCCAATGGCACGTAAAAAGCACCCACTACAGTCATGGAGTGGTTGGCATTAAGAAGGGCATCCAGCTGTAGAAACA
>NC_042998.1:122379988-122439988 GCF_006345805.1 Octopus sinensis | reverse complement strand
AAGGTCAGGCAAAACAAATTCACAAGGAAGCCCATGATGATCACCTTTTTCATCAGTAAGGGCATCATCTACATCCATTGGGTTCCCTCTGGCCAGATTATTAATAAAGAGTACTCTGTGAAGATTTTGAGGGAGTTCAGGAAGAGATTTTTTCATAAAAGGCCAGAGCTTTTCCACTATGGTCAGTAGTACCAGTACCAGGACAATGCACTAGTCCATGATTCCATCCTGGTAACTAGATACTTGACAGAGACTTAGGCATC
Source organism: Octopus sinensis (assembly GCF_006345805.1). Classification (NCBI taxonomy): domain Eukaryota; kingdom Metazoa; phylum Mollusca; class Cephalopoda; order Octopoda; family Octopodidae; genus Octopus; species Octopus sinensis. Next base: position 122,439,725 of record NC_042998.1, on the reverse strand, counting down.
AAAACTGCCCCTCACCCTCCTTACAGTCCAGACCTTGCTCTCTCTGAATTTTGGTTATTCCCCAAGCTGAAGGAGAACCTCAGGGGCAGTCATTTTGAAGGACTTCCATGGGGGCCTTCTAGAAATGGTTGGAGCTCTACCACATGTGCATTGATGTCAGGGGTTCCTACTATGAAGGAGATTCAAGTTTTTGAAATTAATAAATGTCTCTCCAGTTAAAGTCTCAAAATTTCTGGAATGTCCCTTGTATCTAACATCATTTGTCATATTACCTTGTCTTTGCTTTATTTTTTATAGTTATTTTCTTCACAGGCAACAGGAAGTACTATCCCATTATGTTACTTTTTACCACTTCCTGTAAATAATTTCAAACATAAAGTATGCATTTTTTCATAAATAAAATTTTAACTTAGCCTCAAAAAGTAAAAAAGTAGGTTCAAAAAGATCTGACTTGCTTTTAATCTTCATAGATATTCACCAGAGAAAGAATATTCATCATTTCTCCAGTCTGTCTAATTTACATCATACTGCATGCACTGACGACAGATTAATTAATTCATTCATAGTTCACTACACAGGGTTTTTTGATAATTTGAAATATGAGATATATCTTTAAATAAATATACAATTTTAGCCTTGCTGTCAATAGCAAACAAAATGCTTATCCACATGCTTTATTTCTATATCAGCAGAAAATAATGTGGTTAAGCTGACCAGTTTCTAGTTTTTCATATTCTTTATCTGATGACAATTTAATAAGATAATTTGTTTTTCTTCCCATGAAAAATAATACCTGCAGTATAACCACTTAGTTTATATTTCTTAGTAAGGCTAAAATAGCATGCTTATTAAAAAATGATGATATACCTTATCATCATAATTTAATATCCATCTTGTATGCTGTAATGAGTTGGACAGTTTGATAGCACCCAATAAGCCAGAGAATTGTATCAAGCTCCAATGTCTATTTTGAAATGGTTTCCACAGTTGGATGCGCTTCTTAGTGCCAACCACTTCACTGAGTGTACTGGGTGCTCCTTTAGGGACACTAGCATGAGTGAGGCCAACAAGTAACTAACTAACAAGACAAGACCCCTCAAGTGAGTGAAAGTGTAGTAAAGAAGGATGTGGCTTTACGCAGATGTTGAGAGGATAAAGTATGGCAGAAGGACAGGAACAGACATCTTGCTGTAGAGGAGATATATGATTACCATGCATTATGTAAGTGTAGGTGAGAGCAGCTAGAAAGAAAGCTAAAGATGGTGATGACAAGGTGTCAGAACATACTCTAAAGTTACAAGGTGAATATAAGAGAGAATAGTGAAGAAAAATTTAAGTGCACAAGATTTTAATTATTCAAAAATGCTATGGAGAACACAATGAATTAATTAACATTATCTATTCTGAATATGAACTGCTTCATCTTTTCAACATCTTATTAACTTTATCTTTGTGTGTTTCTCAGTTACTTGTGAGAATATATTCTTCATCTTTTTGTCATTGTTATCATAACTACTGTTTTCATTGTCATCACTGTTATTGGTGACGATCACATTGCACTAAGCACTGATGTTGTTATTACAGTTTCTGTTTCTGTAGTCACTAGTATATTCACAGTATTATTGGGTATGTGGGTTTTATGAAAATACCTAATGGGGTAATGGGTATGCCATATATAGTTACAGATTGCCATTTGGCAAGCCATAGCACTCATTCAGTCACCCTGCCAGGGATATATGGTGAAGTCATAAGACTGCAGCATGGTGAATTTTGAAGAGGTAATGGAAGAGCTCAACTGAGCCATCAGTGCTTCTTAGATTGATGCTGAGCAGAGGAGTCCTAGAAGATTAACAGTCAAGATAACCAAGCTCTATCAAGAGAATAACTGCAATGAATCCATAGGGGTGGTATCCATGGTTATGTAATCATCTATTGAAAGATTCACTATGACACAAGCTCTCAGTTCATATTCATGATAATGGAATTGGATGGCCACAGAGAGTCATGGGAATCTGTAAAAGCATTGAGAAATCATAACTGCTGATGCTCTTGATATAAATGTTGTTGCTTACTCTGCAGCACTAATAACTGCTATTACCTCTTTTGCTGTCTCCATATACCAGTAGAATAATACCAATATGAGAAACACTAAAAAGAGTAATGTCATGTTTTTCCCACTCAACCAGAAAAATGCATGTTAAATGGGAATCAAAACTGTATTGCTCGACAAAATTCTATCATTTCAAATTCCTTAAGAAAATACTACCACAAGAGCTTCAATAAAGTAATTCGAACATCATTAATAACAATGGTGATGATAATTATTTAGTAATGGTAATTATTTGTCTTTGCTACACAAGGGAAAAAAGGATATTTTTTAATGAAACAACTAAATGATTCAGAATGGACTTCTGCCAAAAGGTATCATACACAATATTTTCTTTTGTCTTGCTAAGAGTATATCTAGGATAGACAAAATTTTCAGGGTTCATTAATATTTAGCTCACCATACCCATGGAGACCATGCTTCATCAATTGCTAAATATATGTAATATACACATTACCTTCCCATAAGAAATAATTCAAGAAAGCCACCACATTCAAGAAACCCATGTCTTTCATTATAATCCCAAGGCAACAAATTGAGAGATTGCTATATATATATATTAGCTACACAATTCAACCTGGTCTGAATGCAGCTATTTCATACATTGTTTCATGTTGTGGCTATAATGCCATTGAAAAGTGTTCATTTTTCACTCAATAAGGAAGCTGAACATTTTTTATGGTTTCTGACAGATGTAGAGATCAGTTCAATTTTTCATAAAAATTATTATTAAATGATTAATTGTTGTTATGTTTTCAATTAGTAATTGGGTGTCAAACTAGTCTGGAAATGTATTGCATTTAATAACATTAATGATTTCATAATGCTTCTATAAATTCGAATATATCATCTGCAGAGTTGCATTTTTATTCAACTTTTGCATATATCATATTTGTTTTATATAATGTGTGTGTATGTGTGTGTGTGCATGTGCATGAGTGTGTGTGTGTACATACATATATATACATATGTATACACACACACACACACATACATATATATATATTATATATATATATATATATATATATACATTACATATACATATATATATATATATATATATATATATATATACATACATATACATATATATATATATATATATATATATATACACACACATTTATATGTGCACATATATATATGTATATGTGTGTGGGTGTTGTGTGTGTGTACTCATGTGTATATGTATATCTGTATCAGCCCCTTCTTATTCATCATAATAATAGAGGAATTCAAGACAGAGTGCCCCTGGGAGCTTCTCTATGTTGATGACCTTGCTGACTCATAATCAGAACTAGAGAAAAAGTTTCAGATGTGGAAACAAGGATTAGAATCGAAGGACCTTAGGGTCAACCTAGCTAAAAACATCAAAGGAAGGTTAACTGAGAAGATAGCTTTTGTGTGTAGCAGATGCATAGGGACAATAAACACCACAGATGCTCAGAAAACTGATTCCATCACATGCCAGGGAGAAAAACTACAAGTAGTTGATAGCTTCCATTACCTAGGAGATCATGTCAGTAGCCAGGGTGGATGCTCTGAAAGTGTAGCTGCTAGAATAAGAATAGCCTGGGTAAAGTTCAGGGAGCTCCTACTTCTGCTGGTGACAAAGGGCCTCTCATTCAGAGTAAAAGGTAGACTGCATGACGCATGTGTACAAACAGCTATGCTATGGCAGTGAAACATGGGCCATGACTGCTGAGGACATGCATAAGCTTGCAAGGAATGAAGCCAGTATGCTCTGGTGGATGTGTAATGTCAGTATGCATACATGACAGAGTGTAAGCGCTCTGAGAGAAAAGTTGGACTTAAGAAGCATCAGATGTGGTATACAAGAGAGACGACTGTGCTGGTATGGTCATGTGCTGTGAATGGTTGAAGACAGCTGTGTGAAAAAATGTCACACCCTAGCAGTTGAAGGAACCTGTGGAAGAGGAAGACCCGGGATGAGGTGGTGAAGCATAACCTTCAAACATTGGACCTCACCAAGGCAATGACTAGTGACTGAGACCTTTGAAGATATGCTGTGCTTGAGAAGACCCAACAAGCCAAGTGAGACCATGAACCATGGGCTATGCCAATGATGTATAACCAGCCCACTTATGAGTACTCTTCATTCATTGGACAATAAACTTTGCTTGTGAAGACCTGTTGAGGCAAGTGAAATTAAAATCACTGACATGGCCAATGACTACCGCCTGATTGGCACTCGTGCCAGTGGAACATTAAAAGCACCATCCAAGCATGTTCATTACCAGGGTTACTAACTGACTCCCATGCCTGTGGCATGTAAAATGCACCATTCGACCGTAATCGTTGCCAGTGTCGCCTTACTGTGGCACATGAAAAATAACATTCGAGCATGATCATTGCCAGTGCTGCCTGACTGGCTCCCATTCAGGTGGCACATAAAAAACATCTTTTGGGTGTGGTCGTTGCCAGTACCGCCTGACTGGCCCTCATGCCGGTGGCACGTAAAAGCACCCACTACACTCTCAGAGTGATTGGTGTTAAGAAGGGCATGCAGCTGTAGAAACTTTGCAGATCAGATTGGATCCTGGTGCAGCCTTCTGGCTTGCTAGACCTCAGTCAAACCGTCCAACCCATGCCAGCATGGAAAGCGGACGTTAAACGACGATGATGACATAGATAGATAGATAGATAGATAGATAGATATGTATTTATATAAGTATGCACATATGTATGTATTATGTATATTTATATATAAATATACATATATATATATATATATATATATATATATATAACATATATATATTGTGTGTGTGTGTGCATGTGTGAGTTAGTCAGGACTGTTATTTATGTAATTTATTTAGTATGTTTAGTTATGTATTTCGTTAGTTGCAATTAATTATTAACATTTTCTTTTCTTCTTTTTCTTTGTCTATATACTAACCTTTGGTGAAAGGTTAAAAAGATATCCACTCACAAAACTTCTAACTAAGAATGAAACTATTCATTTGAAATAAGCTGTCGGACAGTTTGGTATTTAATATTCCATAAGAAAATTACTGAAACATGTAACATAAAACTGACTCATTGCATTTGCTAGATTTCGGTAGCTAAGCCAAAATATAACCCATTATCATGAAACCATCAGAAGCTTATGCTTTTAAGATTTATTAGAGCAGATCCAAAAACACCAATTACTGATTTTCTTCTCTGCTACTCGTTATTAATGGAAATTATATGCTGCTACCAAAATGCGATTCCTAAATTCGTAAAGCCTAAACATGAAGTATTTGATGCAATTACTATATTTGTGTATGTGCGTCAGTGTCTGTCAGGGATACATGTGTGTGTATGGGGGGGGGGTTGTATCTGTATTTGTGCAAGTGTGTATGCATGTAAATCACATATATATATACACATGCACATATAATATATATATGCATGTGTGTATATATATATATATATATATATATATATATATATACACACATATATATACACACACATGTACATATATATATATGTGTATGTATATGTATATATATATATATTTTTATATATATATACACATACAAATGTATATATAATCTAATGTATCATACATTATAGATGCATATTTATTCATATACAAGAGTTTGTGTGTGTGTATGTGTGACCACGTATATCCATGCATGTGTGTGTGTGTGTGTGTGTGTACACACTTAAATGCAAAAGCACACATATCACACACAGACACGCACATATACATATGTATACATGCAGAGACAAACACACACACATATATATGTATATGTAAATATGCATGTATGCATTTATGTATGTATATATATATACACATAACACCCATAAGTATACACATAAGCATATAGACACATAGACACATGCCATGTGCAAGAAGAACACCAAGGAAGAATTGGAATGAAGTGGTGAAGAATGCTCTTAAAGTTTTGCATCTCATGAAGGAAATGACAGAGGACAGTGATGATTGGCAATGCACATTGCTGGAGGAAACCTGGTCACTCATGCATGCATAACAAATCCTATGTGAAAATGTGGATAGTAATAATGGCTGTGATATATGATACAAAAAATTCTTTCACAAATATATATATGTAAAAAAGATAAGTGATAGAAAATGTATTGGACAACATTCTTTATTTAAAATCGTACAATTGTTTTGACACCTTTTTTACATTCATAGTACATTGGTGTGATGTTGTGTTATCAATACCACCATGCAAGGTGTAAGATGTGCCTCCACGGGTGACTGTTTAGATAAGTTCTTCATAAGATTCTGCTGTCATGACAGTAGGATACAGTAGCGAAAGCATTTCCACTGTATGAGGACATCAAGTAGCAAATAAACTGAGGATGAACTTTGCATAGCATACTACAAAGTTTCTATCCAAATCTTATTTAATTATATACATTATCATCATTATCATCAATTAACATCCGTTTTCCATGCTGGCATGGGTTGAATGGTTTGACTGAGGTCTGGAGAGCCAGTGGCTGCACCAAGCTCCAATCTGATTTGGCAAAGTTCCTATAGCTGCATGCCCTTCCTAACGCCAACCACTCCAAGAGTGTAGTGGGTGCTTTTTACGTACCACCAGCATAGGATTTGGAATTGACCACGTTCAGATGGTGCTTTTACATACCACCAGCATGGGAGTCAGTCAGGGGAGACCAGCCCCAGCTACAATATTGGTTTTACTTGACTCAACAGGTCTTCTCAAGTATATCATATCGCTCAATGCATCAGGGGTATTCTTAACATCTCAGAACGTACAAACGAACTAAATGCTGCTAAGCACATCTCATGCAGGCTACCCACACTGCATACCTCACACTATGGCAATTTATCTTGTAAATGAGTAACTTTGCTCTTTAGTCCTATACTTTCTTCTTTCTTCTAGCTTGCTCAGGTTTTATACTACTGTTAGTGAGATGATGACCCAATGAAAATAGATTGAGCAATTCAATCTATATTTCACACATTATTTCATAACAGGCTGTTGGCTGGTAATTTTTACCTTAGATAAGTTTTAGCTTTTATATTTTATCATTGAATTGTTTCAGTCATTAGATTGAAGCCATGCTGGGGCACTTCATCAATGTCTTTTGCCAAACAGCTAACTTATGGGGACGTAAACACATCAACACCACTTATCAAGAAGTGGTGGAGGACAAACACAACAAACACACACACACACACACACATACAAACAACGAACTTCTTTCAGTCTTTGTCTACCAAATCCACTCATAAGCCCAAGGCTATAGTAGAAGACGTGCAGTGGGACTGAACCTGAAATGATGTGGTTGGGAAGCAAGCTTGTTACTACGCAGCCATACCTCGACCTATAAGTTGAATAATTTTTATTATTTTATGTGAAAACTAACGAAAGTTGATTATTTGGGTTCATTTATTGTATGATTGACTCTCTTTCCATTCAGTGTTATGAACAGTCAATGATAAAAGGTGAGATTCTAGTGTTCAACGGTGAGATTCTTGTACTTACCCTGGGATAAGTCCTGAGTCTGAGGCTTTTCCCATTAATTTCAGAGGACTGTTCTCCAGTGCTATGAAATTAATCTACTTTTCTAAGTCATGAATTCCAAATCGCTTTTGTTCCATGTTTGCAGTAACTGTGTTCTAATTCATCTACTTATATGGTTTGCTCACTAAACTCACCATTTTTCAACATGCAGATGTCCAGTTGCTTTCTAATTTTTGTATATATGCTTATATGTATGTAAAAACTCTGTTTGCGTATGTGTGTCTGTGTGTATTTACAGATATATACATATAAGCATAAAAAAAACATACATGAATACAGTTACGTATATATGTTGCATCCATTTATTAATATAAACAGAAACTCACTAACACCTTTCTCCTTTTCTCTCTCTCTCTCTCTTTCACACACACACTCACACACACACAGATATATACACTATCTCTCACATTCTCTCTCTCACTCTCAGACACACACACACTCATTCACTCACACACATATTGATAGGCAAGAAATGAATTCAGTTCTGTAGTATTATATTTGATTATCATACATAAGTCAGGAGCACACAGAATAGCCACGTTTACCATATTTCTTTTAAAGGATTTAATCTATTCCCTGTGTAAAGAACTATCATTGTCCAGTCACTTTTGTCAACCTTCAAGTCTCCATAAATACTTTGTGACGATCCATTCTTCCAAAAGTTTGTGTTAATTGTAGCTATTATGTCTGCAGATAAAAATATATCTGAATTCACTCACATTGACTCATATTCATTTACCTGTCTGCCTTTATACTTAACAGTGAAGATAATACGCTAGCTTTACAGAACACTGTTTGCATTTTCCTGAATATTTCTGCCCATAAGAAAAGCACCAAGGTCTTTAATAGCTATACCAAAGTGTAATGGAATAAGATAAAGATTTTGTTTAAGTTTTTCCCCTCCACTTACATATATACTGTCTTAGTTTATGTTCCTATATTCTTGCAATAAAGAACTCATTTAATATTTGAACAACATTTGAGAGAAAGGGAAGATGAAGTCAGCTGGCTATCAGAAAATATCCATTCTTCGTCTCCAGTGAGATAACCATTTGCAGTGATTGCATATAAAAGTAAGGAGAAGCTAGTGTAAGTGTTATTTCTATAGCGTCTTATTTATTCCTGAAAGCCATTGAGAGAGATAGTTCTTAATGAACGTAGGCTTTCTGAAACAGTACAACATAGCTTTAGATAGATTTCACCACAATTGTTTTCTTTCCTAGCTGAAATCCCACTGATTAGTAAAAGCGCATTTTGTCTCAACAAATAGCTATTAGATATGCATTGCTGTAATTATTATAAATACTTTAACATACGCCATTATCATCATCATCATCATCATCAGTATCCACAACATCAGCATCCATATCGTCATGGTCGTTATCATCGTCGTCATCATCATCATCATCACCACCACCACCACCAGAAAGAGCAGCAACAATCGCAGCAATACATCAAACATTATCCATATCAACAGTTACCATCATTGTTTTGAAAATCAAGAACAGCAATAATATCAAAATCATTGATGCTACTGGAAGAATAAAAAGTTATAAACAACTTTCTGAGACCTGTCTTGTTTAACAAATGTATATATTTGTACATATGAATATAGACAGATATAGATAGGTGTGTATGTATGTATGTATGTATGTATGCATATGTCATCATTAACAATATATAAATATATGTATGTGTATGTATGTATACTCATATATATAAATATATGTACTCTACAAAAGTGTGAGTAACCTATCAGTTTAATGTAAAATTGTTTTTATTATAACTGAACATAAAAACAACCATGTATGTATGTGTGTGTGTGTGTATGTGTGTGTGTGTATGTATGTATGTGTATGTATGTATGTATGTACGTACGTACGTGTGTGTGTATGTATGTATGTATGTGTGTATGGATGTATGTATGTATTTATTCATATATATATATATATATATATATATCATTATCATCACTGCTATCATCAACACATCCAATTCTCCATGTTTGCATGTATTGGACAGGTCCATTCCAAAATGGCATCAGTGTCTCACTGTTTGTTGCATTCCATTTTCATCATTTTTATCAAGTTCAACAGTCATGAAATAAAAACTGAATTTCTTTCTGACTCACCCTCACTTGCATGCACACACACACATACACACTCACACATAGAATGAGACAGGTAAGCAATATATACTTTTATCTTTTAATTAAATACATATACAAAACAACGAAGTAATCTAAAAGAAATCAATTTACCTGCTAGAAATAGCAGTCATATTTTCTTCAAGTAACTTTCAACTTGTCTTTAAAAAAGGGAGGACACATATATGATATGAGTTTGGATCTCCTGCAGATAGGAAAAAGATGGAATGCTTTTGATCATGGTCTACTCAATCAATACTGGCCTAGGGTTAAACATGAACAACATACATATGCACATACATACATGTATACACATATATAGATATATATATACATGCATGCATACATACATACATACATACATACATATATGAGGGAGTACCCAGAAGCAACTGGAAACATTCTCTGTAGGATAAGCCCATTATAGTTCAGGCTTCCTCTGAGGTCATTTAATACAACCCTCAGGTATCAGTCTGCCAACCAGTAGTTTGTTTTGGTTTTGCAGTGCTTCTTCCCTGTTCATCGATGTTTTGCGTTGGCTGAAACGAAGGAACAGCATGCTTCCGTGTGAAATTTTGTTTTCTGTTGGGGAAAACAGTGGCTGAAACAGTTGTCATGCTTCAGACAGCTTACAAGTATGTTGCCATGAACAAAACACAAGTTTATGAGTGGTTTCCACATTTTAGGAATGGTCACTTATCACCTGAAGACCAATCTCTTTTAGGGCAACCATCGACCTCCCGAACGAATGAAACATCACAACAATTGATGATCTGATCTTGGAGGACTATCGCCGAACAATTGACGTACTTGTCAATATGACTGGTGTGTCCTGGAGCCTCTGCCAACAAATTTTGAGCGAGGTGTTGAGAATGAAAAAAGTTGCAGCAAAACTCGTGTCTCGCTTGCTCACGAAAGATCAAAGGCAGTTATGACTGAATGTGTGTTGTGAACTGAAAGAACAGTTGGAAGTTGATCTGAACCTTTTTTTCGAAGGTTATCACTGGTGGCGAAAGCTGGTGCTACAGCTACGACCTGGAAACGAAGCAGCAATCAATGGAAGCATTCAAAGTCACCACGCTCAAAAACAAGTGCGTCAAAGTAAAGTACAATGTCAAGACGATGCTGATTTGTTTCATTGGTTCGAAAGGAATTGTCCTTACAGAATTTGCTCCTTCTGGTCAAACTGTTTACCAGACATTTTACTTGGAAGTTTTGAAGCATTTATGAGATGCGGTGAGACAAAAAAGCCCCGACCCGTGGCAAAGTGGAGAGTGGTAGTTTCATCACAATGATCTGCCTGCACACATCGCCTTGAGCGTGCGACAGTTTTGACCCAAAATGGCATACCCCGCTTACCTACAATCTAAATTTCCCTGATCTTGCTCCCTGTGACTTTCTTGGTTCCCCCGAATAAGAAAAGTCTTTAAAGGAAAACATTTTGCAGATGTTGAAGAGGTGAAGAAAAAAAATGACGAAGGTGTTAAAAGGCATCACATTGCAAGAGTTCAAGGACTGCTTCGAACAATGGAAATTGCATCTGGACCAACGCGTTGCTTCAAATGGAGAATACTTTGAAGGAGATAAAAGACTAAACCTGTAAATCTTAGTGAATGAAATAATATTGCAAATTTCTGGTTTTATTTGGGTACCCCCACATATATACAGTTATAGCCAAAAGTTTGGAACATAGGCCTGAAAATTAGAATTTTTATATTAAATATTCGAAGTTATATCTAATATATAAATGGGCATTGGATGAGTTATTAGGTCAGTATATCTCTATGTTGTATATTTGAATCGAATCGTACTTGGTATAATAATTTTAATATTTAAAAAAATTTTCTAAACTTTTGGCCACAACTGTATATATATATATATATGTATATTTCTTTATTGCCCACAAGAGGCTAAACATAGAGAGAGAAACAAGGATAGACAAAGGGATTAAGTCGATTACATCGACCCCAGTGTTGTAACGGACGACAATAAAAACATACGGACAGATAGACGATACAAAGACGAACAGGAAAAACCAGGACGGATCATTCGTGGCCTTCTGTTCATCAGTCAAGTTTCCAATTATTATAACAGTTTTGACCTGTTACATTTGGGACTGTTCAAAGTTGGTTGGCCCCAGAAATCTAAGCTAAGAGCATTAAATTTTTGGAAGACAGCAAGTGAATGTGTATGACAACATAGACAAAAAAAAAACCAGAAAAGGGAGAAAATATTACACGATTACAAATACAAGCAACAAATACAAGACAACAGGTGTCTTTCAACTAATAAGGACGTGTTAATTTGAGCTGGCATGTGGAGTGAAAGCCTTGAGGCACAAACAGAGGAAAGTCAGGAGAATAAGGTGTATGGGCGGCGGTCATGTATATATATATTAGGTCATCCCATAAGTTTTGTCCGATTTTAACTTTTTTTAAATTGAATGAAATTTAATAGTATTTCAGAATGTCTGATGGAATTAAAAACTATTCTTATGCATTTGTGTATATTTAAACCAATTAAATATTATTTTGCAGAATAATAGAACTGAAATTTCTTTGATTAAAACCCTTTCTAGCATGGAAGTATCCAAAGAGCATAGAGGCAGATAATGCTTTATAAATACAAAAATGGATACTCTGCAGCTGAAGCGACTCGAAACATACACTCAGTTTATGGGAAAGAACGGTTGAATGAAAGAACTTGCAGAAGATGGTTTGCAAAATTCAGAAGTGGAGATTTCAGCCTTGAAGATGAAGATCGAACAGGACGTCCAGTTGAGTTTGATAAGCTCCTTGAGGCATTACTTGAAGAAAATTCTGCATTATCAGTTGAAGAATTGGCAATAAAGCTTAGTTCAAACCATACAACTGTTCATCGTCGTCTTCAACAACTTGGAAAGGTTCTTAAACTTGGAAAATGGGTGCCTCAGGAATTGTCCGAAAGCAACCGCAAATCCGGAGTTGACATCTGCTCTTCTCTCCATTCTCACGAACTCATTTCACCCGTTTAGATAGACTTGTGACTGGTGACAAAAAATGGATCTTCTATCGAAATGTTAAATGTCGTAAACAATAAAAGGGAAAAGGTTCAACCACAACCGAGAAGGGAACTTCATGGGAAAAAGGTTCTTCTCTCTATCTATTAATTGTTACCACTTAATGCAACAATCAATGCTCAAGTCTACTGTCAGCAATTAGAGCGTTTGGGTTGAAGTGTTTCCAATACATTGATAGAGAGGGAAGATTTGGTATTTAGATTTTTTGTCTACGGGGCATTGGTCTAGGTGCTGGCTAACAGGAATTTTCCTAGTTGAGGAGTCCCGGATTTGTTATAAATATGTATGTATGTATATATATATATATATATGTATGTTTCCGTCTACCAAATCATCTACTCACAAGGCTTTGGTCGGTCCAAGGCTATAGTAGAAGACACTCGCCCACGGTGCCATACAGCGAGACTGAACCCGGAACTATGTGGTTGGTAGGCAAGTTACTTACCACATAGCCACTCCTGCATCTATATATTTACATTTATATATATATATATAATATATATATATATATATACACACATATATATATACATATATATACATACATACATATATATATATATATATATATATATATATATATATTATATATATATATATATATACATACTGACAGACAGACAAACATATAGCTGTGCTTTTATGGATGTGTAGGCGTAATAGTATGTAGAACTTTTCACAAGGTGATAGACATATATATCCACATTTGGATGACATCACAACTCACATAAATCAGCATTTCTCCAACATTTCTACTTTTGGTTATAACTGAAGATCACAGGTATCCATTCAGACACATGCAATAAAACATTTGATTATATGGTTGCTTACCTACACATATAGCATGACTATAATTAAGCGTTGTGCTTGTTAATGTTGATACATGTGAGTCAGCTCATGCATGCATGTGTTTCTGAAAGCATAATAAAGCACAATGTTTAAATGATATGATATTAAGGATGACTGTATATGATGTGTGTGTGTATATATATGTATATGTATATATATATATATATATAGATGTATGTATGTATATGTTTGTGTGTATGTGAATATATATGGGTGTATAAATACACATCCTTGTTAGGGTGTGTGACAGACGAGATGTGCAGTGTGTTTGTGTACTTCGTGGGGCTGAGTATTGGACTGTGTGTGTGCATGTGTATGTATGTATGTATGTATGTATGTATGTATGTACATAGGTGCTGGCATGGCTATGTGGTAAGAAGCTTGCTTCCCAACCACATGTACGTGCAAAAGTGAAATTAATCACAAAACATAAAATCCGGGCGGCAGGTATTATTACCCTGCCTAAAAGATTGAATGTTGATCATCTTAGGTGTAATAGTGTGAAGAGAACTTTATATGAGTAAATGAATGTTGCAGATATTGGAGAGAATTGGCCGACCCTTAAAAAGTCAGGAAAGTTCTGGGACTGATACAAAGAAGCATCAAGATTGGTTTAAAGAAAATGAGGAACATACAGATGATTTATTGGCTGATAAAAGACATACTTTGTCACACTATTTGTCAGCAAAGCCACAGGAGAGGGAAGTGATGCATAGGGAACTCAAGGATGTGAAAGCATGTGTGAGGTGGAGGCTCTCTCAGATGTGATACATGGTGGAGTAAGAAGGCTGAAGAGATACAGGCAGTGTTGGATTCCGATAACACAAAGCTGTTGTATGATCTCTTGCGAGAAGTTTATGGACCAAATTCTCTGATGATACCACTTCGAAGCAGAGATGGTAAAGAACTTCTTTGTGATTCACAAGGAATTCTGCAAAGGTGGCAAGAACACTTTGGTGAACTTTTGAATAAGCAGTCTGTAGTTAGTGAGGATGTTCTTAATCTTGTCCCTGAGTTACCTGTGAAGGCAGCTCTTGTGGAACCACCAAAGCTGGAAGAAGTTCTGGTGGCTCTCTCTCTCAAGGTCGCTCTCTCTCTCTCTCAAGGTGGCTCTCTATGCACATATATCATTTAATGTCCACTTTTCCATGCCTCCATGGATCAGACGAGATTTCTTGCAGCAGATTTTCTCCTGGCAGATGGCTTTCCTGTCACCAACCCTCACCTGTTTCCAAACAAGGTAGCATTTCTCCATGGCCAGACATTTTTTTTTATGGAGTACTGGAAACAACCAGCCTCACTTGTAAGACGATGATGCTCATTTGCAACCACCATGTGATGTGTAGACATGGGTACATGCTAATAAAAACACAGACACACATACATACATATACATAATATACATACATTACATACAAACATGTATATATATAGTCCACAGATAAGATCCAGAGATTCTCAGTATAGCAAACACTTAGTAGTGCTCAAAAGATTCAAACTTAGACTCCATTGTCTTTACAAGGGATCGATTCTGAAAGGTGAAGAGGGATCAAGTTAAGTGGCAAAAGAAACCTATAGATTAAGTACCAGACTTTAAAAAATAAGTACTGTGCTTCATACATTCAACTGAAAATTCTTTAAGGTGGTTCTCCAGCATGGCTGCAATCTAATGACTGAAACAAGTAAAAGATAATGATAAAAGATATGTATATATATATATGAATATATGTCCATTTGATTAGTGTAGTTTATATCTTTCCTGATGAGATTGATGCACAGCTGACCATAATTCTTCCTGTCAGATGTATGTTCAATGCATCTATCGAAACATATGTAGAAGATAGGAAGATATAAATGTTTTAATAACATCCTGAGCGTTTGTCTCCTTTTTCAATTTTTCCAGTTTTCTCCTAAATACGAATCAAACCACACAGAAGTGTGTTCATTGTTTCCTAGGACACTTAAGCAACATTTAGCTATCTTGTAATTATTCCCTTGGATATTCCCTATAAATTGCACACTCATACATACATACATACATACATACACACACACACACACACACACACACACACACATATATATATATAATATATATATATATATATCATCATCATCATCATTTAGCTTATATTGCTGGTATATTGCAATCCAAATAACCAGGAGTAAAACTCAATATACATATGCTTCACAACAAAATGTTAGTCAAGTACAAAAACAGTAATAATAAAATGAGATAACAAAAGAATAAACAATTATCTTATGTTTCTGCTATAACACCTGAGTAACACCTGATAGCTTCATCAGAGCTTCAAATATGAAATACAATTTATTTGAGTAAAGAATTACATTTATGCATACACACAGGAAAAAGCATTAGCAATGAGAAAGCAAACATGTATGTGGGGTATTTCAGCTGAGTTATATCAGTAATTCAAAGGCCAACTTTGTTACATTCTGTGTCTTACTGAATTTCTCTCAGAATTCATTAAGTGTATACATGTTCATGGAGTGCTCAGCTATTTGCATACTAATTTCATGAGCAAGCTGTTCTATTGATCAGATCAGCTGAAGCACCCATTTTAACCAACAGGGTGTCAGTTTATTTACATATATAAGGATGACCTCAGGACACTGAACCTTATGGAGGAGATGACAAAGGACCAAGAAATTTGGTGCCTTGCTGTACTCAAGAATTGTTAAGGCTGCTCCCTCTGATTAATAGGATTGACCTGCAAGAGTTCTATGCTGGTGCCACATAAAAGCACCTGTGCCAACGTCATGTAAGAATACTCATGCCAGTGCAACATTAAAAGCACCCTCTGTAAAGTGGTTGATGTTAGAAAGGGTATCCAGTTGTAGAAATCAAGCTAAATCAGAATGAAACCTAGTGCAGTGCTCCAGCTTGCCAACTCTGGTCAAACCATCCAACCCCTACCAGTATGGAAAAAGAGATGCTAAAGGATGATGATGATGATGATGATATATATATATATAGAATCGAATGTAGAAATACATAAATCCGGAGGTGAAGCACACTCTAAGATGTAATATTATAGTGGGGTAGGCCAGTTTACGGGGTCTGAGGATATGCTGTAAGGCTAAACCCCTTATGAGCAAGAAACCCAGGGTAACCCTATAAACCAGCCTACCCCACTATAACATATATATATATATATATACAACCTTTATTTATGTTGTGGCACAGAAGCATAAAAGTATTCAGTACAGTTTATTTCAAGCATGTGAAAAACACTATATATGTTTATCTGTGTGAGATAAATATGGATTACATGTCTAAACCACAACTTTATTTGGTCAGTTAATGATACATGAGCAAAGTCATGGTTCAGGGATATAACTCTTGTTTATTTTACACAAATTAACATATACATATGTGTGTACATGTATGTTTGTTATTATTTTGGATGCTATTCAATCTAATCACAAAACGGTTTTGTATATAAGCGTGTTATATATATGACATTTATAAATGCTTTATCATATTCGATCTTGTTCTAGAATAATATTCTGGCAATACTCTCATATACTCAACTGATTCTTATTCATGCTACATAGCTTTTAGTGTTAAAATTTGTCAGAGCTATGTCTACAACTGGACAATATCGTCTGTTTACTTGCAGCAACTTTGTTAAATTTGGTCGGTCGTATGGTGAACTACTCGTGAGCATGATGAAGTAACTAATAAATCCTAAACTGGTTAATCTGCTGCCAACCATGCAACATGATGAATACATCTAGTGTCGTAACCCCAATATTGCTAGTCCAAAGCAAAACTAAATATATTTTTAAGCCTGTACATGTTAATCAAGAATGCATATTCTTTTACATACTGAACTGTTTTGTATGTATATTTGCATGGAGAATGTATGTCTTTATATCAGTGCAGACTTGGTTGTGTAGTTACAAAGTCAATTTGCAACTATGTGGTTTCAGGTTCAGCCCCACTGCACAGTGCCTAGTGAGTGAATTAGGCTGATAGAAACTGATAAAACTAATGTATATCATTTTCATCATCATCCAAATCATCATTGTATTATTGTCTGCTTTTCTAAGCTTGCATGAATTGGACAGAATTTGCTGAGGTAGATTTTCTATAGCTGAATCCCCTTCTTGTCATCAGTAGGAGAAGATTCCCAAGGGTCAATGTTCTGGGAAAAAACAACTGTGAATATTGGTTAGGGTGGAGCTGAGTAGGTCGGGTGCAAAAAGAGTGGCATGAGACAGAAAGACAAGTTGGTCAGGATGTCTGCATTAAATGGAAACAAGGCTAGCTTGTTCCAAATAACAGAGGCTTTTATATCATCATCATCATCATCACCATCATAATCATCTTTTAACATCCATCTTCCATGCTGGCATTGGCCAGATGGCTTGACAGGAGCCAATGGTTTAGAAGACTGTGTCATGCTCTGATGTCTGCTTAGGCATGGCTTCAACAGCTGGATGTCCTTCCTAACACCAACCACTTTACAGAGTAAGCTAAGTGCTCTTTTGTGGCACCAGCACTAGTGCAATCACTCTGTAGCTTGCAAAACTAAGATGATCCTCTGTGGTTGAGTGGGGCTACATTAAAAAGGGAGATAGCTTTATGTTAGGTGATGAAAGTAAGAGTATGGAGAAAGGGGCTAAAACAGGTTTCTTGCTGTAGAGGATATATATGGTTGCTTACATCACACAAGAATGGGAGGGAATAATCAGCATGAAGCTGAAAACGTTTGGAGTAATCAATGTGGAGCTAATGAAAAGATGCATGTTATCAATTCTGAGATTCTCACAATTGCTAGTCTACCACAAAATGGTTAAAATAGGAACAGCTCAACCCACCAAACAGTGACAAGGCCAAGTTTAGTTCCCCTCCTGTTGGGAACAAGCTCCCTAGAAAAACTAGAAATAAGCATTTGGTAAATATGGTTCATTGTAATTCAAAAGAGGTAAAACAAAATTGAAGGATTGGCTGTGTAGTTAGAAGCTTGCTTCCCAACCACATGGTTCCAGGTTCAGTCCCATTGCGTGGCATCTTGGACAAATGTCTTCTACTATAACCTCAGGTTGACCAAAGCGTTCTGAGTGGATTTGGTAGACAGAAGCTGAAAGAAGCCTGTCGTGCATATGTGTGTGTGTGTGTGTGTGTGTTGTGTGTGTGTGTGCACACGCATGTGTGTGTATGCATGTGTATGTATTTGTGTGTCCATTGGTCCCCCCACCATCGCTTGACAACCGATATTAGTGTGTTTACTAGTGTGTTCACATCCCTGTAACTTAGCAGTTTGGCAATACAGACGATAGAATAAGTACTTGGCTTACAAAGAATAAGTCCTGGGATTGATTTGTTCAACTAAAGGTGGTGCTCCAGCATGGCTGCAGTTGAATGACTGAAACAAGTAAAAGAATAAAAGAATACTTGTGTATGACATGATGGGTCAGTCATTAAATTTGACAAGAACCTAGGCAGATGTTACACTAGTAGAAAGCTTTCTTTTATGGAGAAAAACTACAGATTTGCTTTCATTCTTACAAAATATGTCCAGTAGTAAAAAAAGTCAAGACAATTGAGCTTATATGAGAATGCAAGATATTCTCATACAAGCACCAGACTTCATAGCAACTTGGTGAGTGTCCAGACCATAAAATATCATTCTAAATATTTGCCCTACATCTGTGCTTCTAAATAAGCTTGATAGTATGTTGACACAAGCACCAGTTTCCTCAGTTGGCCTGCAGCTGCCAATCTCAAAACTATGGAGATGAAAATTGCTTCTTCCATTCTTCATTTGAATAAAATATAAACATGTCACTAACACATATGCTTTACATGCATATGTACACGTTCTTGGACAGTTATTGACAATCCCAAACTAATCTGTTCTTTGACAGTTCTTGTTCTTCTTCCTGCTGGGTGTCCAAAATCACCTTCCTAACCGAGTAAAGTGTGTGTGTGAGAGAGAGAGAGAGAGAGAGGGGGGGAGATAGTGTGCATATCTGTGCATGTGTGTGTGTACATGAGTGTGCATGTGCACGTGTAAATATATGTATGTGTGTGTATGTATGTGTGTGTGTTTGTATGTATGTATGTATTGTATGTATGCATGCATGTATGTATGTATGCATGCATGCATGTATGTATGCATAATGCAAAGTTAAAAGATGGTGAAAACAGTTAAAAAAAACTCAAAAAGAACACAATATAATGAGACAGGTATTTGTTTAAGACTTGCATGGAAAGAGAAAAGAATTTTTTGCCATTTTGAAAGTGAGACTTTCATCTTAGAGAAAAAGAGGCAAAAAGGAAATACTGGGAAACAGGAAGAGAGAGTGTATGTGTGTACATGCATGTGTGTGCATGTGTACATGTGCATATGTGTGTGCATGTGTGTGTGTGCATGTGTGCATGTGTGTGTGTGCGTGTGTGCATGTGTGTGTGTGCATGTGTGTGTGTGCGTGTGTGCATGTGTGTGTGTGTATGTGTGTGTGCATGTGTGAAAGATTAATATTGAATTGGAGGGAAAGATGTGGGACAAGATAAAAAGTCAGGAATACTGTCCTATGAGAAGTCAAAGAGAGGTGTGCACACTTGCAAGTGGGCATATGATGGAATGGGTGTGAGTGTGTGTATAGGTGTGTGTGAGTGTGTGTATAGGTGTGTGTGAGTGTGTGTATATAGGTGTGTATGGGAGAAAGAGAGAGAGAGAGCATTTACAAAACAATGTTAAATATCATACAGGGATAAATAACAACCTAAAAACTAAACATAATTACAAATTCATTGGTTAGAACCGAACCATGTATCTCTCACTTACTAGCCAAACATACAGCATTATGTTTTATAGAAATATCTATACAGGTTGTATTTCTTGGTTTATGATGCAGTTCGTAGCCTATTTTGCTAAAGAAGCTTTTTGTGAACACTACTGGAAAAGATAAACTCATATATTGCACATCAGATATATTTCAATACACACACACACATACAAATACACGCACAAGCACACATATATATACATATATATATACATATATATATACATATATATAAACATACATGTGTGTGTGGGGGGGTGTAAGATATATATGATATATATGATATATATGATATTTATTCATTATCTAAGAAATATGTTTTAAACAAATTCAAATTTCAAAACACACACACACATGTAATACACACCATGTGTATATGCATATTTACATGTGTGTGTGTATGCATGTGTGTGTATGCATGTGTGTGTGTGTGTGTTAATGAGAAAGAGAGAGACAACAAGAAACAGTGAGAGAGAAAGAGAGTAATAAGTATTTTATCTCCAGCTTGTCAGATTCTTTCACTCACTTCTCATCTTACAGCTTTATTCTTAAGTTTATTATTACTGAGAAACTTCTAGCTAATTCTTACATGAAAACTTATCGATTTTCTGCTTCCTAGTGTTTTGACTATTGAACGAGGATTGACATAAGGGTTTACAGCAATGTTGACCTCAGGAACAGGAAAGCATTATCCCCACTCTGTATCTATGTCTTTTTAGACTTGCTGAAATTCCAATTTAACATGTGCAAAGAGAAACTTGAAATGCAATCTCAATTGCAAGTAAGATGCAGGAATCAACATTTCCTTGCACAACTGCATTGTAATTACTTCATGAAATTCCTGCTAAGGAAATAAGAGAGAAAGAAGAGAAGAAAGAAGACAAAAAGAAAGAGTAATAGAAAGTGAAAATTGGAATGCATTTGGTTTTTTTTTTTCCTTTTTTTTGCAACAGACCTATTTGTTGTCTACTAGAAGTAATGGATTAGTTCTGTTGTTTAGAAGACTAACATAATACACACATTCATTCATCAAATATTATTATTAGCAAGAATTTCACTTGCAAGATGAGGCCCTGAGAGACGTTGGCATCTGCAATGTAATGGCTTCAATTCAGGTTTCTTGGAAAAAAAGATTGGCTTATATTTTCATTCATCAAGCATAAATGTTGATGAC
The DNA here is from genome assembly GCF_006345805.1 of Octopus sinensis. Classification (NCBI taxonomy): domain Eukaryota; kingdom Metazoa; phylum Mollusca; class Cephalopoda; order Octopoda; family Octopodidae; genus Octopus; species Octopus sinensis. Next base: position 122,418,026 of record NC_042998.1, on the reverse strand, counting down.
ATTGGCTGTCTCCAATTAACTTTGATCAGAATGTTAGACACGAGAAATTAACTCTGTGAGTTGTTTCATCTGATGTATTACTATTTTTGCCAGTGCCTTTGACTTTTAACTTATTATGGTAGTGAGAAGCCAAAGAAGAATCCTCAGTGTGACCATTAACAACTCTGAGAATTAACAATCACCTCTACCTAAAAATCACACCTCAGCCATCTTAAATAATTAATGGGCACATTAAATAACAAAGTTCTCCACGATCTTAAGAGGCAGCATAATCACAGCTGGGATGAACAGAATGGATTATATGAAGCTTATGAGGTTCTACATATCTGAAACAGTTGATGTCCCCTTGCATGCAAACACAGAACAGATTCCACTTGAGTATGTAAATTAAGATAATGAAATTGATTCATAATTTCCTGAAATTTTTTTGCCTTTGCTTTGTGAGTTGGCAGCCAATTTTTGTGTTTCTCTAACTAAAAGAAAAGTTTAAGTTAATTTATAAATTTTTCACAGTGGATTCAGTACATCAACCACCTACTTATTTATCAGAAATATATAGGTCTTTCTCTTAACATACTTGGCTAATAATTTAAGACTCTACGGTGAAAGATGCAGCAACAGTTACACATTAAATATCTTCAATGAAATGACAACAAAAATATCCAATATGAATTGAAAAGTCACCATAAAAATTTTGATTACAACTAGTGAAATAAAACTTGATTTCAGTTCTGATGCTAAAATTATCCATCATAGATTTGTAAAGTTTCTCTTTGCTGGTCTCATAAATTTATTGCTAAATATCACCTAGCTAACAAAATTGATTGCCTTGTAAAATATTTGTTGAAAATGGTCATAAGCATCAAACCTTATAAGCAGTTATCTTGAAGTCTAGAACAAAAACAACAATATCACAACAACAAATTCTAGCAATGATAACATCAATTATCATAGCTGTAATATTATTCTTGTTATGAATGCTGGTCATCTTCACAGAAATAACATAAATTTCTCAAAACTACTGATTATAAAACTAGCTTTTCAAATAAAGAATTTATTTATGTAAGATTCTGACTTCTGAGGAATACTTTATGAGATGAGAGTTTCAGAAAGAATTAGATCTAGATGGTCAGTATATGATTGACTAGTTAATGTTAAAGGTCAGTGTGCAGTGAATTGATGTTAAAAGTCAATATGTAATTGATTAAATAGTGTTAAAGGTCAGATTCAGGGGGACAAGACACCAAAGGTCAATGGTCAACATTTGATGGACAAATGATGTGGAAGGTCAGAGTACTAGTTGCAGTCAATTGCCACCTGATAATGGACTAACCAATGTTAATAATCAAAAGTTAATAGGCAAAATGGTGTTAAAAGTCAATATAAGATTGACATTTCAGTACTATAAGTCAGTATTTGTTGATGGATTGCTATCAATAGTTGACCTGATCGATTACAGGGGTTTGTATGTGAACAATACTCATCATGAGATAGCAACAAATTGTTAAGAAGGGTCAGTATGGTCTCAAACAGTGTGTGAATTCATTAAATTCAATATCGCAGTGAATTAAACAATTATTAATTAAACAGTGCTTTCATTGCATATATCCTGCTGTATCTGATACAGCTATGTAAACAGAACCAGTGAGAGTATAGTGTCTTGCTTAATGGATACTGTACAGTTCTAATGAGTAATTGAAAACTATACAACTTATCATCTCGCCAATACATTATCAACTTAGACATCTGTATTTATTTATCATTTGCTCAGCTGGAGGATATAAAAATGTTCAAGATGTCAGCAGAGATTAAACTTTTTTGTTCAGATGTCTTTAATAGAAAAAAAATGCATTTAACAGAAAAATTATATTCTAAGAAATACAATAGGCATAGCTGTGTTGTAAGAAGCTTGCATCCCAACCACATGGTTCTGGTTCAGTCCCACTGTGAGGCACCTCTGGTAAGTGTCTTCTACTATAGTCTTGGGCTGACCAAAGCCTTGGGAGTTGATTTGGTAGACAGAAACTGAAAGAAGCCCACCATGTATGTGTGTGTGTATCTTTGTGTCTGTGTTTGTTCCCCACCACCACTTGACAACCAATGTTGGTGTATTTACATCCTCATAACTTAGCAGTTTGGCAAAAGCAGTTGAATAAGTACCAGGTTTAAAAAAAAGTACTGGGGTCAAGTAATTCAGCTAAAAATTCTTCAAGGTGGTGCCCCAGCATGGCCACAGTCTAATGACTGAAACAAGTATAAGAGAAGAGATAAAAGATATTGTTCAAGGAGATGTTTAATATAATTTGGCTGCTGTTTTGTTTATTGAGAAAAATGCAACTGCTCCCTGTTGCTAAACATTACGTGGTCCTTATATTATTTGTTATAATCATGATAGCAATTAGGTATTCTGAAGACATTATCAGTGTGTCATATTTAAATATAGTCCATGTGCAACTGACAGAAAAATAATATTTTAATTAAATAATACAAGTATAACAAATATGATTATAAAGTTCTGACACATTGATTCAAAGCATAGCAGGATTCACAATGGCTTCTGTAACTTGGTAACATTACCCAGTAATTAATCTGATTTTTGTTACCTTTAAACCTTTAATATACTGAGAGCATAGTGAAATTGCTCCAAAAATGATTCAATACTGAGGGAACAAAATTTTACCCATATGTAAAATTTACATATAAATGCTACAAGTATTAATGAGTATATAAAATTTCATAGATCAGTGAATATTTCATTTACGTTTAATAGAGTAACAGAACACAACAGCAATTGAAAGGATAGCAGAATGAAATTTGAGTTCTGGAATGAAGCATTTCAGAGAAGAAATGGAGAAAATGTTTAGTACATAATTTGGAGAAGTGACATTACTTCCATGTTAGCTGTGTTCAGCTTTGGTAAGATAATACTGCACAATAAAACTATAGATTTCAGTTGACACTGTGTAAAAATTAATTAAACTTAATTAAATACATTGGACAGTCATAAACACCTGACTTTTCATACAGTTTCACCATGAACAGAGAAAGAAAGATCAACTGGATCGATTTCAAATTTTATTGAGATTTCATCAGTAACTGGTTATGTTACCCTAAGTACCTGCAGTAATATCGTACACATAACCACTATAATTAAAGGTTTTATTAAATTGGATACATCAAATTGGCAACTTTGATAAATATATTACTGACACATTAGCAGTGTTCATCTTTGATTAGATTAAAAGAAAATAGATGGACTAAATCATTAAGTTAAGTACTTCTGTGAATACAGTGGCAGCTTTGTGATTTGATATGAACTGTGAATCCTTCTTATTATAGATCAATAGCTTACTAAAGGAACAAAAGTCAATCTATTTTTATGTGCATTGGGGTAGACTGTGTCCATTAAACAGTTTAAGTATTTAAAAATCAATTTGATTCCTAGAATCAAGATTAGTATGTGAAAGCATGTGTGTGTGTAGAGCCTGTATGTTCATATGCATGTGTGTGCATGCATATATATATATAAATATATGTATATAATGCAGATGACAGTATTGTAATTAGTCCCCATAGCAGATGCATACCCACAAAGGCTTTATGAAGCTGAAGGAAATTGAAATTGTAATTCATGCTGTTACCTGCACCCACTGCCTCCAGGCAAGCAACCACAAAGATATTCTTCTTCCCAGATGTTGAAAACATCTCTCAACATCCCGCCCAGCTTTCCCAGGTCCACAGGATATGAGCTTCCACAATCAACGTTGGCACAGTGAAAGGTAGGTCTAGTGAGGTTGTTGAAATGCTTGAGCAGAGAAGTGTAGATGTGTACTGTGTGCAAGAGGTATGAGGAAGGGGAACCTCAGCCAGATTGCTTACAGACAAGAGTCATAGACACAAGCTTTTCTGAGTGTGCAACAATGATTGTCTAGGTGGTGTTGGTATTCTTCTGGCAGAGAAATGGGTGGATAAGGTAACTGAGGTAGTCAGAGAATGTAATAGGATTAGTAAGTCTTGTTTAATGTAAGAGTATCATTTATCTCTGCATGTGCTCTACTCATCAGACTCACGGATATTCAGTAGGAATGTTTCTATGAATCCTTTCTGTGGTTTACCTCAACAACAAAAGACAATGACGTTCTCATTGTGAAAGGGGACTTCAATGATCATGTTGGGAAATACTTCAATGTATTTCAGGTTGTGTATAGAGGCTACAATTTTGGCTCTAGAAATGCAGAGGGAACACGGCTGCTACAGTTTTGTGATGTACTGGACTTACTAGTCTGCAACAGCAACTTCAGGAAACCTGCCAGCCATCTGATCACTTATCACTCTGGTAGGCACACTAACCAGATTTACTACATTCTCACCAGAAACAGGGACATGCATATGCTAGTGAATGCAAAATCCTTTCTAGGTGAAAAATGTACAACTCAACAAAGGCTAGTGGTTAGTGACTTCAGACTTAAGGCTTGAATAATCCAGAGCCACAAACTGATATGAAAAAGGAGGTTATGGAAACTCAAGGAACCTTCAAAAGGGCAGAGATTTAGAGATATTCTTAACGAAGCCTTTCATGAGAAGGAGGAAGAGATGGAGACATATGACATAGAGGATAACTGGAAGTTCAAGCAGGACAATCTCCTGAAGGTGACAGGACAAATCTGTGGTTGGAGCAAAGCCTCTGCCAGACCAAGAGTGACATAGTGGTAGAAGAGTGAGGCTGACAGGGCCATAAAAAAAGAAGAGACAGGTGTGGAAAGAGTGGAAAAGAGAAGGATAGCAAAGAACCATATCAGATAGCTTTTTTTGTGACCCCTTCGGTCATGAATGACCATGGGATTGCGCCTAGAAAGTTACCCTCTGAGGCACAAGTCTGGGCAAGGTTGTTTATGGAAGACGAGCAGTCGCCCATGCATACTGGCCATCTGATAGCTAAAGAGAAGCTAAGCATCAGATTTGTCTAGCTAGGGCAGAAACAGAAAGGAAGAGATTTGCCAATGTCTTGCAGCATGAAGATCAGAAACTTGAAGTGTTGCAGATTGCTAGGCAGTGTCAGAGAGAATCGAGATATTGTGAGAGAGAAGTGTATATGGATGGATAATGGTATGTTTGCACTAAATGATTTTGAAAAGAAAGTGGCATGGAAGAGTTACTATGTAAAGTTATTAAATGTGGAGAATGAAGGGGAGCAAGGGAATTTCCCTCATGTGAACCTAACAGAAAAACCAGTTATCTTAGTTGACAACAGTATAATAGATAGAGTAATTAAAGGTATGAAGGCAGGACAAGCTCTTGGTCAATCTGGAGTCACTGCTGAGATATTTAAAATATCAGCCTTGTCACCTGCATAGTTAATCAGGTTATTTAGTAAAGTGCAGCCTCTAGTGACTGGTGTAGCAGCATTATAGTCAGCTGTTACAAGAGAGATGCCACAGACCAATGTAATTATAGAGGCGTTAAATTGCTGGACCAGGTGATGAAAGTTACAGAGAGTTATAGCCCAATTAATTAGAAACAGAATTATGCTAGATAATAGGCAGTTTGGCTTTGTGCTGGGGAGAAGTACTACTGATGCAAGAAGAGTATTTATCAAAGAATAAGCCATTATGCTTGACATTTGTTGATCTAGAGAAAGCCTGGGTGATATGGTGGGCTCTGTGGGTGCTTGGAGTAGATAGGTGGCTTGTGAAAGCTGTACAGGCCATGTACAGGGGCTCTGTCAGCAAGGTGAGAGTTGACCATGAGTACAGTGATGGATTTGGTGTACAAGTAGGCACTCATCAGGACTCAGTTCTCAGTCTCCACCTTTTCATAATAGTCCTTTGGGCCATAACAGGAATTCAAGACCGGACTGACCCTGGGAAGTGTTATATGTTGATGACCTTGCTCTCATAGCAGATTCTGTGACAGAACTAGAAAAGAAATTCCATGTGTGGAAGCAAAACCTGGAATCAAAGAGACCTAAGATTAACTTATCGAAGACTAAGATTTTAGCAAGTAACAAAACAGCAGGACCCTACCCACTTTAAGTGAATGGTCCTTAATATGTGGAAAAGGTATAGGCAGGAACTCCATATGGTGTACTCAGTGCACAAGAGTGCAGTGAAATAATATAAGGGTATTGGGCTATCAGAGAAAGCAGTGTTTGTGGAAGATGTAGATACACCAGAACTATAAAGGATACACATATTCAGGAAATTAATTCTCTCAAATACCCAAGAAGCTCTTTAGAGGTACTGGATAATTTCTTCTACCAAGGGAGTCAAATTAGTAGTGGGAGTGGATGTACAAAAAGTATAAACACTAAAATAAGAATAGGATGGAGAAAATTCAGAGCTTTTGCCACTGATGGCAACCAAAGGTCTGTCTCTCTCTCTCTCCAAGTGAAAGGAAGATTGTATGGTGCATGTATACAAACAGTGATACTACATGGTAGTGAAATATGGGCCCTGAATGCAAAGGACATGTAAAGGCTAGAGAGAAATAAAGTTAGTATGCTCTGCTGGAGGTGCAGTGTAAGTGTACATGTGCAACAGAGTGCTAGCATATTGAAAGAAAAGTTAGGCATAAGAAGAATTAGATGCAGTATGCAAGAAAGAAGGTAGCACTTGTTTGATCAGGTGATGCGGATGGATGTAGAGACTACATAAAGAAATGCTGATCACTTAAAGTTGATGGAACTAGTGGAAGAGAGAGATCCAGGAGGACATATGACAAAGTACTAAAGGTTGATCTCAAGACACTGAGCCTTATAGAGGACATGACTGAGATATTTGGCACCTCACTGTATTCAAGAAGACCTGCCCACAACAGTAAAATTATTAATGCTCTCCTCCTAGCTGAAAAGGGTTTTGCCTTGCAAGAGCCCTCATGCCAGTTCATGTAAATAACACCCAGCACACTCTTGTAAAGTGGTTGGTGCTAGGAAGGACATGCAACCATAGAAACCAAACCAAATCAGACTGGAACCTGGTAAAACTCACCAGCTTGCCAGCTCTGGTCAAACCAATCAGCCTATGCCAGCATGGAAACCAGATGTTAAACGATGATATACGCACTTTCATACACACACACACACACACACACACACACACACACACTCGCTCACACACACATATAAAACAGATAAAGAGTATGTCAATACCTGATAATTTTTATACATACATGCATGTATGCAAACACACACACACACGCATACACACACATACACAAACACATGCACACACGTAGGATAGTTCTTATAATTTATAAAAACGTGTCCACAATGGTTTCCTTATTTCCAGATAAAGACCTGTCCTTTTTTATAATGGTATTGTCAACTTTGGAGAATTCTTGCTTCTTTGAGCTTATCTCTCCTTCTCATTTGGAGCTCATCTTAATTACCATTTGGTAATTCTGATACATCCCCTAATGGCAGAAATAATTATAACAAACCAGGAATTTCTGCTGTATGGCATTTGATATATCTGCATTTGTATGTGTGTATATATGTGTGTTTGTATGTATGTATGCATGTATGCATACATATATATAAATATATATGCATGTATATATGTATGTATGTATGCATGCATGTATGTACATATATACATACCTATATATATATCCATGTATGTATGTATACTTACATATAAATATATATGCATACTTGTAAATATAAATATGCATATGTGCATGTATGCATGTCTATATGTATGTATGCATACATGTATATGTGCATGTATGTGTGTGTGTGTGTTTGTGTGTGTGTGTGCATGTGTGTGTGTGTACGTATGTGTGTGTATCCAGTATTGATATACTCGTTATCTGTTTCATGTATATTGTATAAATTTATTGCCTGGACATAATCAACAGAATCCATCAAAAGCTCAAAAATTCTGTTATTTGCCAGGTATTGCAAAAATGTATAATAAAAAAAAAAGAGAGAAAGTGAAGTGCATTTTTGTTTTTAAAGTGATGATGGCATTAGGGACTCAGATAAAGAGTTATAATAAGAAGAGATGCTAAATGTATTGTAAAGTGAGCAGAATTCTGAGAAACAGACATCAGACTAAAAAGAGGTTTCAAACTGATTGACAGAACACCAGAAGCAATATAGTATTACTTTTGCCAAAAAGTTTGTTTTTCAAGTTAACTTCAACTTTGACCATTACAGTTAAGAAGAGAAAACTGAAAGAAATTGGCAGCATAAAAATTCAAGGCAGTTTTGATGCAGTTAAACCTGGCAATGGAAATATGATTTACTTTCATCTAACTTCTCACTAACCAAGTGTTTCGGTCACGGTATATCATTTTTAAAATAACGATAAAACAAAAACACAATGTGAAAGATTTTAATACATTATTTTATGATCCATAACTTACTTTGTAATCACTTTTTAATTTTGATCATAAAACTCTTCAGTTAATCTCAGATGCTTTTGTTTTGTTTTGTGTTTTCATTTTTTCTTTGTTTTTGTCTTGTTTTGTTTTTGGTAAAGCAATAAATGATATCACTAATTAGATTAGAAAAGCTATTCTTCTATCAATAGATTGGTTAATTATTTTCTGTAAAACTCATTAAATTGATTGATCTTTTTATAAAATTGATTAAATTGGAACTAAGTTAATTATCCTGATAGTGAATGTATATATGTATGTATATCATAGAGTATGGTATGTACAAGGTGTATACACATGTTTGTGGGAGAGATATGGTAGTGGGTGATGGGATGATGGTGACAGTGATGGTAGTCGTGGTAAGATGGGGATAATATATGTATTGTAACTGTGTATTTAAATATATTAGAAATGTTGTTTCACATTTCAGTTACTTTATAGAAAGTCATTTCAGGATTTAAAAGCCTCTGTGCAAACACAGACACACACACGCACCGTGTGTGTGTGTGTGTGTGTGTGTGTGTGTGTGCATGTGTGATTATCATTTTTATGTCTATTTCTCCCAAGTAGCATGGGTTGGATAGGTAGCCTTGTGTACAGCACAACAGTCAACCTTAGTGTTGTATGTGGCTTATACCATGGACTGAAGGAACTCTATTGATTGGTACTAGAGAGGTTATGTCATGCAAAGAACTAGAAGGGTTCCTTCTACTTTGTATCAGTTCTCTTTTAGAATTACTGCCTCTTAGACAAATTACTTTTTGAATCTGATGATCAGATCTGATCTGGGTCTAGTTCTTCAGGATTTTACACATTTGGTTATTGCAGAGGAAATTAGAGAACGATAACTACAAAATTGAATGGGGTTATATGGCAGTGATCTGATACAGTTTGTAACCAGGGATTTGCAATGGTTTCTTGGTAACTGTCTTCATAATGTTATGTAAAGAAATATATTGAGAAGTTCTAGAAGAAATATACTGAGAAGTTCTATAGGAGTAGGAGTGACTGTGTGGTAAGTAGCTTGCTTACCAACCACATGGTTCCAGGTTCAGTCCCATTGCGTGGCACCTTGGGCAAGTGTCTTCTACTATAGACTCAGGCCGACCAAAGCCTTGTGAGTGGATTTGGTAGATGGAAACTGAAAGAAACCTGTCGTATTTATGTATATATATATATATGTATGTATATATATATATATATGTGTTTGTGTGTCTGTTTTTGTCCCCCCACAACATCACTTGACAACCGATGGTGGTGTGTTTACATCCCCGTAACTTAGCAGTTCGGCAAAAGATACCGATAGAATAAGTACTAGGCTTACAAAGAATAAGTCCTGGGGTCGATTTGCTCGACTAAAGGCGGTGCTCCAGCATGGCCACAGTCAAATGACTGAAACAAGTAAAAGAGTAAAGAGTAAAAAAAAGATTAAGTAGAAATTCTTACGCTGGTAGATGTAGGTAGGGAAGGGTTGCAGCTCAGTATATAAAGGGAAGAAGTTAGCAGTGGTAAACTGAGGTTGACCATGATGAGGTGAGCTTACTCAGACTGAGAGCAGCCTAACATCTGAGGGATGCCTTTATCATAGTTGTAAGGCCATAAGTCTATGACAGTGAGGTGGGGATGAAGCCTAAACCCATTCATATATACACACATACATACATATGTATGTACAGACATACATACACAGAAAGACAGACAGACAAGTAGCTAAATTGATAGATAGTCTGACAGACAGATAGAGTAAGAAAGAGACACAGAAAGACAGAAAGACCAATAGTCAGATGTATTATTTATAAACATAAACATTTCCATACACATACACATATACAGAATATCTTGTATGAGAGTAGAACATTTATTCTTTTAAAAACATTTGATTAAAAGAATTAATTTTTGTCTCATAATATTTTTTTCTTAGATAATTTTTGTAAATTCTTATAAATTTCTTTGCTGTCGTTAGACAGTTTCTATAAAAAGTTGCCCACGTATCCATTTTATTGATGTTTCAAAGTCTGGTAACTCTATGTTTAGGATGTCCAGTTTTTAGAAAAACACATGTTTTGAGTGAGTGTGTGTGTGTGTGTGTCTGTGTGTACGTGCACGCATGTGTGTCTATGTGTATATAAGTGTGAAGTGTTTGTGCGAGTATGTGTATGTGCTGTGTATGTGTGTGAAGAGTTTGTGTGTGATGTAATTTATATTGTTTCTAATCTTGGCTGGTTGTTAGAAGGACATTAATGGAAATATGTTAACACATTCAATTTATTGTGTGCATATATGTACGCTACTGTTGTAGCTTAGCTCCAGGTTAAACCTGATTGATTTGGTCATTTTTCTCTCTTGGACTACACTATCCAATGTGTCCCTCCTTGCTGGGTTTTTATTTGAGGGAGATTTGACTGATATTTCTCACAAACTGAATGATCAAATATGTGCATACTTATACCTCTGCATGGTAGGTGCACTATGACCAAATGGTTAAGAAGTTTGCATCCCAACCACATAGTTTCAGGTTCAGTGCCTTCTATTATAGCCCCAGGCTGACCAAAGCCTTGTGAGTGGATTTAGTAGACAGAAACTGAAAGAAGCCCACTGCCATGTCTACAGGAGATATGGGTTCAAGTCCCATGAGTAGCCTACAACATTTTTCTATCTAATATTCACATTCTGCAAGGCAGTGAGTTGGCAGAATCTTTTGCACAACAGACAAAAAAATACTTAGAGGTGTTTGTCAATCTTTACATTCTGAGATCAAATTCCACCAAGGTCCACTTTGCCTTTCAAACTTTTAGGGTCAATAAAATAAAGACCAATTGAACACTGGAGTCAATGTAATCCACTTACCCCTCCCCCAAAATTGCTGGCTTTGTGCCAAAATTTGAAACTAATAGTCTTATGCAATTATTTTTCAAGAACCAATTCCAAAAAGAGAATTATTCAACGTTCTCTCAAAAGTTTATAGATTCTTGACATCAACAACATACAGTTCTTCCTGGTAAGTATAAGGTCTCTAAAATGTATAGAGAAAAATCAAGGATTGCTTTGGTACAGTGAGAGTATGCCTATCAAGTTTACAAGAGATGTGAGTTCAAGTCTCACAAGCAGCCTTCAACTTTTTATATCCAAAAGGGTTTTTCAACCCAATATTTACAAGCTATTATTAATAGCTTTTTGTGAACCAATTCCAAACAAGAATTATTCCTGTTCTCTCGACGATTTATGAATTCTTATGACTTCAATAATACATATATACATATTATGTGTGTGTGTATGTGTATATATATATATATATATATATATATATATATAAAATGATGGTGGTGGTGGTGGTGGTAACGATGATGATGATCACAGTTCATACCATAAATAATGGAAGGGTAGTAGAAATTCTATGCAGACCCTCCAAAATCAGTGAGATTTGTAGAGCTGATGTTTAGTTTGAATGTTTACAGGAGCAATATTGGTAAAGATTGGAACCATGAAGATTCAATAACATAAGTACCATACAACACTACAAGGCATGGATTCTGCTACTTTTCAGAAATACATACTATTATCTTTTACCTTTTATATTATACTTGTTTCAGTCACTGGACTGTGGTCATGCTGAGGCACAGCCTTGAAGGGTTTAGTCAAACAAATCAACCCCCACTATATATATTTTTTTCATTTAAAGCCTAGTGTTATTCTATCTGTCTTTTTTGCAGAATTGCTAACTTACAGGGATGTAAACAAACCAAAAACCAGTTTTCAAAAAGTGGTAGGGAACAAACACCTCATTATGAAATCTCCCTTCACAACATGTTTCTTTTGTTAGGTGTGCATATTATACATTATAGATGCAGACATGGTTGAAGAATTAAGAAGAGTTCTTTATAATCATCAAATCCTGGGTTCAATTCCAATGTGTAGCATCTTGAACAAGTGTCTTTTATCATAGCCCCAATCAGACCAAACATTGAGAAATTATTTGGAAGCTCATCAGATGGACTTTAGCATGTAATACAAGGGACCAGGTTTGTCAAACAAATTCATACTCATTCTCTCTGAGAATGAAGTCAAGGGTACACATGTCTGTGTATCCTTGACTAACTCAGCCATTTTTGTTTTCTTTATAAGAAGTCCGAGACAAGTTAAGAAGCCACTTAGTGTAAGAGATTATGAAGGAGAAATGAAGATGAAAGTAATGAATTTACTTCATAAGAAGGAGGAAAACAATGGGATGGAAGAGAGTTCCAAAGTTTGGCAGTTCAATGAAAGACTGTAGAAAGACTTCCTTATTCATGGAAGCACAACAGAATTTAGATGAAGACACCATAACTTTCAAGTAGGAGGCATAGCACAAAGTGATCAGGAACTAAAAGAGAAAGTTCATCAGAGCACTTCCTGTGGCAATAACAATATTAAAAAACTAAGACCAGCAAAATCAGGTCGATGTGACAAGGGTCGCAAAGTTGAAGCAAGGAAGGGACCAATCAAGTTATATATTAATTCAAAGGATAGAGCATGTTATTGATTAAATGAGGGAAATGCTTATCAAAACTGAAAGAAATCCTTTAACATTCATAATACCTGAATAGACTTTGTTTTTAAGTCTTTCAGAGTTAATAAAAATTAGTACCAGTAATGTATAGTCCAGGGAGGTGCATGGCTTAGGAGTTAGGGTATTGGATTCATGATCATAAGATTGTAGGTATGATTCCTGGACCAAGCAATGCATTGTGTTCTTGAGCAAAACACTTCATTTCACAATGCTCCAGTTCACTCAAATTACAAAAATGAGTATTCCTCCTACAGACCTGTGTCCCGTACAAGTGGAGAATATTTACACCACTGAAACCAAGGAACCAGCCCTATGAGTTTATATGACTCAGAAAGGATTTTTGTTGTTAGCCACAGGTCTCTATCTGTTCACATAAATTTACTATCAGATGCAAAATCAATCCATGATTGTCCCATCTTTTTAATGAGTATGTAAGACTACATTATCTAATAATCTGCATCATCATATAAGGTGTGATTTGAAGGAAACTTGGCTGCTGTTTCTGACAATCAAGTACAGGCTCTTTTGCTGATTCAATCTGCTGAGCTGAGTGTAGATTTTCTTGGTCTGTTACAGCTAAATTTTCAATGCCTGTCGAATTTAATTGCACCTAGCGAATTCCTTGACTTGCTAAACTAAAATCAGAAACCAATTGGTCCAGGAAACTAGACAGTAAAATGTTTTTCATTTTTCAATTCGTTCCTGTCGAATTTTATCCCTAATTTTTGTGGGTATAGAACCTAGCTGTTCGTTCTAACGTGTTGAATTCCTATAAGTGGATTCCTTATGCGTAAATATACACTATATCATATGACTAATATGTAGTCTTTTTGACTAAATTTTTTATACATTAGACCTCTGGAAATGTAAATTTTAATTAATTTCCATTTCCCTTTGATATGATTAAATATTATATATATATATATATATATATGTATGTAAACTGGTGAGTGGAGAACATGGTAATAAATGGCAACCACAAAATCATTAATGGTATACAACTAAACAGTTTTTTATTGAAGGAACTTATCCTAGTTTCATTTCCCCGAAGTCGGCGCCTGTGTATACTTATTGCAGTAGTTTGATTTTAGAGTCCCATTAAAGTATGTGGCTTTTACAGATAATAATATCCCTTGTTATCATGATGTATTTTATATATAAAGGAGAAAAACTATATACCTTCTATTAAATTTTTTCCTTAATTGGTTTTACACATTGGCTACTCGATAAAATCTTATATAGATTTTATCCTTACACACACATATATATATATATATATATATATATAATGGGATTCTGCACAGTTTCCAGCAACCAATTTCCCTAATATGGCATTGGTCAGCCTGAGGATATAAAAGAAAATACTTCCCCAAGATGCTATACATGGGACTGAACCAAAGACCATGAGATTGCAACACAGCCATACCTAAACCTATAATAAATATATTTGTGTGTGTCTGTGTCTGTGTCTGTATATGTGTGTATGTCTGTGTGTATGTATGTTGCACGTGCATGAGTGTGTACGTATGTGTTTGTTTTCTATGTTCATGATGTATGTCTAAGTATGTATGAGCCAATAAATAGATAGTTTCACATGCACAGATACATGTGTGTGAATACACATATTCACACACTTATAAACCAAATACAAACACACACACACACACACACATACACGTATATATATATGTATATACACACACTCACTGATGTGTGTATATTAGTATTGCAGTTGCCAAGTAATTGAGTAAGTTTAATAAAGCAACTAATTATTCAGCTCAGGTAATAAACTACAACCAAATTCCGGAGCTGTTGCTTTTATTTAATTAGAACTCTGTCTAACCAAACATGTCACACATACATACACATATTTGCTCATAGCTTGGTGCTATGTTTTCATGAATCACAAAGTGCTAAGTGGATAATGTCTGCCAGGTTGCCAAGAATCAATCTTTAAGAACCAACAGATAACAGAAGAGAAAGAGCAGGCTAGATAAGGAGCAAGGTAAGGAGAGAGCAGAAGACAGGGAGAGCCAGATGGGTAGTAGGGTGAAAGGAGAACAAAAGGCAGAAAGAGCCAGATAAGGAGCAGGGTAAGAGCAGAATAAAAGACACAAAGGGCCAGATGGAGAGCAAGATGAGGGGGAGAAAATGAAAAAGAAGAGAACTTTCCATATTGCAATAATTCCCTGGAAACTTTGCCCTCATTCAATTTTCTTATTTCATTTGGAATTTTTCTTTTTTTTTGTTTTGTAGGTGTTTGTATATGAATGTAGGTGCAAAAATGTTTGTTTATATGTGTATACTTGTAAAAACACATATCTGGATATATGTAAATATTTGTATATGTATGTCTGCATTTAAGTATATTTGTCAATATGTGTGTGTACATATATATGTATATACATATGTTTATGTATATGCATATGTGTGTGGAAGTGATTTTATACATGCATAAATGTATACAGGTGCAAGCATGGCTGTATAGTTAAGAAATTTTCCTTCTCAATGGCATCATTTTGTGTTCAGCTCCACTGCACAGCACCTTGGATAAATGTCTTCTACTATTACTGACCAAAGTGGATCTGATAGATGGAAGCTGAGAGATGTCCACTGTAAATGTGTGTGTGTGTGTGTGTGTGTGTAATGTAAAAACATTGGAGAATGGCGTTCACAAATTGCATTTGTTGCTTAGTTTACAAATGTTTCATTGATTTCTATTAAAACCAATCTTGCATCATGTCATTACCATGTTGACAATTACACATTTAGTTCCATGCACTGAGCAATTTTTTCCTTCATAGTACATGGCAGAATCAACTTCTTAGAACACTACAAAAAGAAATATGCTGGTTGCTTTTGCAATTTTTCTGGTAAGTATCCTCATAGGATTTTAAGTAAACACTTACTACTAACCACATTTATCCAAGAAAAATAAAGGAAGAAAGGAGATAAATTAGATGAATTGAGATCAGTGAAATTTGACAAGATACGTAGCCCTAATCAGGGTGTGAAGGAACTTGCTGAAAGGATTTCTCTAGATTAATGAATACCAAGTACAGTGGTTTACTTTGGGATAAATTCTTCCGCAATTGCTTCACTAGAAAGAGAGCATCAGCAGTATTTCTACCAAGTACAAAACCAAACTGCATCTCATCTAGGCTTGATCATTGGGCCTCACAGAGGTGAGTTCCTTTCAGGCGTTGGGCCTCACAGAGGTAAAGTAGCTGAATTCCTTTCGAGGTTTCAGCCTCACGGAGGCAATGACTGAGATCTTTGGCATTATGTCATGCTTGAGAAGACACATCAAGCTGAGCAAAATAGCAGTTGTAGCAGATACCAGTGTCATGCAAATGGCACCCATGCTGGTGATATTTAAAAGCAGCCATTACACTCTCAGAGTGGTTGGTGTTAAGAAGGACATCCAGCTGTAGAAACCATGCCAAATCAGACTGTAGTCTGGTGCAGCCTTCCAACTTGCCAGCCTTGGTCAAACCATCCAACCCATGGACAACGGACATTAAATGATGATGATGATGATGGTATATATATATATACCTCCCCTCCCCTACCACATCCATGACACTAACCATACTCTCCATCATTTTAACCCTTTCTCCTCTTCTGGCCCTTTAAATTTCTGTTCACTCTTGATATCAAAAGTTTATATACGGTTACCCCACACAACGAAGGGCTTTTTGCACTCAAACACTTTATAGACCTTCGGCCTGACCCTCAACCTGACACCTCCACACTTCTTCATCTGGCCGAACTTGTTCTCTTCTTCAACTGTTTCTCATTCATGAGGGATTTTTACCAACACTCTTGAGAGTGGCCATGGGAACAAGAATGGGCCCCAACTATGCAAACCTGTTTGTTAGATATGTTGAGGCTTGAATATTCTCACAATTCCCTGGTCCCACTCTCAAACTATATGGTCATTATATCAATGACTGTATCAGTGTTATTTCACTCTCCTGTGAACAACTAGACCCCTTCTTCTCTTTTGTGCAATCCTATCCTGCCCTCGAATTCTCTTGCACTATCTCTGACTCTTCCATCAAATTTCTCCACAGTTCTGTCAGCATACACCATTCCACTCTCACTACTTCCATCCACTACAAACACACTGAATCACACCCCTAACTTAACTTCTCCTCCTCCTACTCTACCCATATCTAGCTCTCCATCCCCTACTCCCAATTCCTCCGTCTGAGACTTAGTCTCATCTCATGGCTTGCCACTTCATCCTACATGGATATTCCTTCACTACTATCCACACTGTCCTTGCCAGGGTACGATCTGTGGACTGTGCCTCTGCTCTTTCTCCTTACACCTGCCCAGCTATTGCCTTTCTCCCGTTTCTCCCTCACCTACCACCCCTCCACCCTGCCCCTCCAACTCACCATTCTCCGAGCCTTCCAGTGACTCCAGTGCAACCCCTTCTCCTAGCACATCTTCCTTAACCTACCCCTTCCCTCCTTCAAATGAGCCCATAACCTGCTTGACCTCCTGAACCACAGTTTTTTCCCTAACCCCACTTCCTAGCCTGGCTCACTCCCCTGCTCCTACCCATGCTGTCACACCTGCTCCTACCTCTCCAACACCACCATCCACACAGGCACCCATCATCATCCCTATCACATCACCAACTCTTTTACCTGCACTTCTCCTGCTCTCTCTGTTGCTCCTTGTATGTCAGTCAAATGGGACACCACTTGGCTGACTGGTTTGTGGAGCACCTCCAAGACATCTGACTTGGCAATAACAGTCTAGTCTCACACCATTTCCGCTCTACCAGTCATTCATTACAATATCTGTCTGTGTTTGGATTATCATTGCACAGGAACCATCTAAACTCCTGCCTTCACTGTGAACAGGAATTAATCTCTCTTTACTTCTTTGCACCATATGGGCTCAACTCACCTCCTCTCATCTGACACTGACCTCACCTCCTTTCCTCATTTGACACCAACCCCACATCACTCCACACACACTAGCACTGGCCACTTCTCAGCATCCACACCACACACCATCATCCACACACACAGTTTAACTCAGTACACACACCACACATCATCATGCACACTCCCACACCCACACAAGCACATAATACTTGAACACAGATAATATATACATACACATGCAACTCGCATTAACACACACAAATAGACAAAGATAACTTTCACCCACATACATACACCATACTCATGTTTGGTCACTGACACACACACACACATGTGCACACATCACATGAACAAGCACATCAACTGCTACACACAAAAGCACACACACACGTTACACATGCACACACACACTCACATGCCAGAGTCACTCACCCTTATTCACACACACACACACTTACACACTCATGCACACCATTCCCCACATACACACACGAACATCGAATGTATATATTTGTGTGTATGTGTCTATGATTGTTCCTCCATCATCACTTCAACAACCGATGTTGGTGTGTTTACATCTTCAAAACTTAGAAGTTCGGCAAAAGAGACTGATAGATTAAGTAACAGGCTTATAACGAATAAGTCCATGGGGTGATTTCTTCAACTAAAAAGGCAGTGTTCCAGCATGGCCACAGTCAAAATGACTGAAACAAGTTAAAGAATAAAAGAATTAATTACGCTAAACGATGATGATGATGATGATGGTCATTTCCATTGATTTCATCATGTGAGTGTTTGAAAGAAAGGATTTTTAAAATAATTCTTAAATAAAAGAAGCTGCATCTATTTGCAATGGATACATGGATGCAATTTGAGTCCGAGTATGGATTTTGCTATGAAGTCACAACGAGAACACTGAATATTTTGATTTTGGCTAAGACTGGACCAATGTGTCCATTGATTGCCAGATTTATTGTTCTGTTTCTTCAACAAAAATTGTTTTGATGCATCATGACACATTTTTTTTACGCCATACAGATTGATCTAAGCAGTGTGTGCATGTGTGTGCGTGTGTGTGTGGGATCATCAACATTTTCCTATGGTGTGATCATCATCCATTTCCTATGCTGGCATGTATATATTTTTTCTGTATCAGGATCTGAAATGTAAGATCTTTTTCTACCCTGATGATGGAGGCTCAATTTGGTTATTTGCTTCTTTTACTGTCTCCATATTTTGGTGAACTACACCTATCAACATTATGATTGATCTCCAAGCCCCCAGAAACAGTTGTTCAACTTATAGCACCTTACTTTTTCCCATTTGATTTTCCCTGTCATTTGTACTCAATATAAGTTCGATCTATTAATATAAATATCTATATATTTATATTCATCATCTGAAAATGTGCAGTCTTTGCTTTCTTTCTGTTTGCATGTATTCATATATATATATATATATATATATATTGTATATCAAACCCAAGCTGTTATATTTAAATTGTTTATCTGCATAATTGCCTCTATACATATGTGTGTATGTATACACCTATAAAAAGAAATACTGTGTAAAACAACAAAATAAATACATCCATGGTAATTAAAAGTTCAAATGAATAATAGGTCATTAAACTCCAACATGTTATAACATTGCAGTGAATCTAGTGGAAGAAGATTGCGTGTATATACATAATCAGCTAAAACAACTCATAAGAGCAACGTATATTCAGAATAAACAGCAAAAAGCATCAATTTCATTGATCATTATTTAATTACTTTCAATAGCTGATTCATTACTTAAAAAACATCATTAACTTTGTAATTACATAATTAAGATAATTAATATATATTAATTTAAAGTAATATTTATCCAAAAGCATCAAGAATACTGTTGGTTATTCTGGCCATAAACCATATGTAAAATTTCTAGTGTATAACAGCTTAACAGAGATTGAAATTAAAAAAAAAACCTTAGATAGGAAAAGGTGGGAAATTACCTGCAGGATACATACCACATCTATAATCCAGACAGACATATTAACCACCTTCTGACTGTCAGCTATCCAAATTAGAGATGAACATGTATAATTTGGATGGCTGAAGGTCAGAAGGTTGTTTTAATGTGATTCATAGCACGTCTGTTTGGGTTACAAAAAAATATGTGGTATAAAAATTCTGCAATCAGTTTTCCACTTTTTACCTCAACTAAGGGATTTTTAATCCAAAGTTTTAGAAGTTGTTATTTAAACTGAATTTGTTTTGAGACTCATTATTTACATATTACTCATTGCTTCTATTACTCAATGTTTCTATATTTACACTTTAAATATAAACATATCATCATCATCACTGTCATATCTATGACATGTTTACCTTCCATACTAGCATGGGTTCAGTGGTCTACGTCAGAGGACCTTCTTTTACCACTTTGTCTCAATTTTTGCATGGTTTCTACAACTGGATGTTCCTTTTTACACTGACCACTTTATAGACTGTATAGGGGTTTCTTTGTGGTATCTGCATCCATGAGGTTACTATGTTAAATTGCTCCTTCAACTGAGAGAGAGTCAAATAGCGAGAGGTAGCTTTATGTGAGGTGATGAGAGATCACAGTATGATAGAAGAGATAAGGAAAGATTCGTGGTTGTAGAAGTAATACGTGGCTACCCAGTAAT
Source organism: Octopus sinensis (assembly GCF_006345805.1). NCBI lineage: Eukaryota > Metazoa > Mollusca > Cephalopoda > Octopoda > Octopodidae > Octopus > Octopus sinensis. The sequence continues at coordinate 122,397,517 of NC_042998.1, read as the reverse complement.
ATATAAGAGTGGGTGGTAATAAATGGATGAAGCCGGAAAGAGAGATAAAGATAGGGGTTCAAAAGTGCCAGAGCAGAGTGGAAGTAGTTGATGGTAAATATGAGACCAGGAACTGACAAAATCTTGAATTAACATCAACAGAAATGACACAAAACAAAAGGAAGTGATGACAGGCAGGTCAAAAAGGATGACGTGCAGCAGTATATATATATATGTGTGTGTGTGTGTGTGTGTGTGTGTGTGTGTGTATTCTTTTACTTGTTTCAGTAATCTGACTGTGGCCATGCTGGAGCACCGCCTTTAGTCGAATAAATCGACCCAGGACTTATTATTTGTAAGCCTAGTGCTTATTCTATCAGTTTCTGTTGCTGAACGGCTAAGTTACAGACTTGTAAACACACCAGCATTGGTTGTCAAGTGATGGTGAAGGGATAAACACAGACACAGAAATATATATATACATACATACATCACACACATACACACACACACACACACACACACATATATATATACGATGGGCTTCTTTCAGTTTCTGTCTACCAAATCCACTCACAAGGCTTTGGTCGGCCTGAGGCTATAGTAGAAGACATTTGCCAAAGTTGTCACACAGAGGGACTGAACCTGGAACCATGTGGTTGGGAAGCAAGCTTCTTACTACACACACACACAAACATATACCAACATCGACCTCACAAACCTTCCCACAAGTCTTATCAGGTCCCCAGCCAGAACACTTAATCTTCTCACAATCACCATCACTTGGGAAAACATCAAAACATCAGTGCACTATATATATATATATATATATATATATATATATATATATATATATATACATACATATATATATACAGTAGACTACACATGACCTGTTGGGTCACTGGGAAACTCTGAGTTTTCCAGCAACAGAGTTTTGTTTCATGGATTTCTTTTTTTTTCCACGTTATTTCACATGCTTCCAATGAATGTGACATAGAAATCATGTGTAAACAGCTCCTTTCCCCAGATTTGTCTGTTATTTCTTGCACACTCTGCTACCACGTAACAGGTATTTCAGGTCCTTTATCACAAAGAGCTGTTACATGGTAGCAGGGTGAGCTAGAAATAGCAGCCAAATCTTTGGAGGTGAGTCATTGAATGCACTCATAAAAATCCTATGGAAAAAAACTCGTATTTTTTCATTCTGATGTCATTGTGTCAAATAGAAAGATAAAAGTTTCTTTCCTTTCAGGATGAAGATTATTTTCAGAATATTTCCCCATTACATACCGTTTTGTGTATTTATACCCGAAAACCTCTAATATATTTAAAACTACTTGTCCGATTTACACGAAACTTGTTTTATTCCATTCCTATTAACATTTCATGGTAAACTTACAGTAATAGTATTTTTCCATTATGTGCCAGTTTGGCCGGGTAACATTGCAAGCAAGTAAACAAGATTCAAACTGACTTTTAATGTATTACATATATATATATTCTTTTATTTTTTTACTTGTTTCAGTCATTTGACTATGGCTAAGCTGGCGTGCTGCCTTTAGTTGAACAAATCAACCCCAGGACTGATTTTTGCCTAGCATTTATTCTATCAGTCTCTTGCTGAACCACTAACATTGGTTGTCAAACAATTGTGAGGGAACAAACACAGACACAAATATAAACACATTCTTTCAGTTTCCATCTACCACATCCACTTACAAGGCTTTGGGCAGCCTGAAGCTATAGTAGAAGACACTTGCCCAAGGTGCCACACAGTGGAACTGAACCTGGAACCATGTGGCTGGGAAGCAACCCATGCCATCATGAAAATAATGGATGTTAAATAATGACAGACAGATAGATAGATATAGATATATATTTATCAATGCTGTGACTGGTTGCAATAACTTCCATTTGACAGAGAAAGGCTAAGGAAGAGGCAAGAAGAATTGGGAAAAGAATCAAGAGATAAAATGGTCTCCCATAAATGCACATATAAAGAATATTCTAATTAGATTAGGAACTGATTCTATGGTAGCAATATGGGTAACTGGATCTGGAGATATGACATTATGAAGAAGTTAAAGAATGGATTATCTTGAACTTGGTCTTATTGAGCTTAGAAGTCTGAACCAAAATAATAATGCAGAATTATCATAGTTGCTGCTGTTGTCACCTTCACTGCTGCCACCACAACTTCTATCAACGCCATTGTCATTGTTGTTGTTATTGTAATATCTACTTTTCAATGGTGGCTTGGCCTAGCATAGTTGGACTTCACAAAGCACATCTCCAATTATTTCATTCCTGCATTCTCTATTAGGTTTAGCATTCTCAAAGCTTACCTCTTCGTTTCTTCTCATGTCTTATTTAATATTTTGGTTTCATAATGCAATATGTGAGCAATGACATGGATGGTTACAGGTTTGCAATGCATCAATCACCAATTCATTTCTTTTCTGGCTGTGAGAGTTACGAGGGAATGGTTGTAACTCAAAGAAGACTATGGGAACACAAAGAATTTCAGTCATAGAGCACCACTTATTGCTAATGTTTGCATTTTTTTGTCAATATACATCAGCAAAAGATACATACAGGCATACACACACATATACATACCCATATACACATATGGTGATTGCTTCATCTTCTCAAGTGAATGTTGTCTTTTTGTGCTTCTTCATTGTTAATGGCATTTCTGACTTTCCATCCATGACAGCTCAGATGACTATTCTGTCCTGCTGCAGATCTGTATAAGCATACACTTCCAGTTGGGTAGATCTGCACATGGCACCATCCTTTCTTTGCCACAGGACTTTCAGTAGATGGAATGACACATGAAAGCGCCATAAAGAGACATTTGGTAACATATAACCCAGTACAACCAGTTGCATGTTTGAGTCATCAGTGTTTAAATTGGTGACATCACCAAGTATACTTGGCCAGTTGACCAGTAGGACATTCTGTAGGATGATAGTTCAAAAATTTGTAAAACTTTCCAGAGGTTTACCATTTAAGTATATAGGCGTATGTTTAGACATGTAAATATGTGCATGAGAATACATAAAACAAAACATACAAATTTGCATGTGCACTGACTTCGAATGCCACACATATACACATACATGCAAACATACTCTGTTGATGATGTTGAAATTCCAATGATGGTACCTTGAATCTAAGTTAGAAACCAGATCTTTCTCTATTGGCAAGAAATCTTGAAATAAAACTGAATAATGAAATACATACATGTATGCATGCATGCATGGTGGTTGTCTACTCCTTATGCAGAGTTTGACCACCTCCTGTACCTACATCTTAGAACCATCATGGCATCTGATGGTTCTAAGGTGATGGTTCTGATGATTCATACATACATACATATATATATATACATACATACATACATGAAACCGCATATTGCTTTATGACACAGAATGCAAAAAACCCTGCGCTGTTGTAAAGATCAATTGCCTGACACGTGAATGACTTGCCTAAAACAGCAATTCATGAGAAACTTTACAGCTCCAATATCAAGGCTATAGATTCTACTTTGTACCTATTGTCATAGGTGCGCTGGACTCTAATAACAACAAGCTGGTTATCAAGAAAGAACAAAGCAAAACGATTCACATTCTTCAAATACTATCAATTAATGGTACTGTGGAAATTTGTAAAATACCTCAGGAAATTTCTTAAGTTTTCTGAATTGAACATATGCATAGAATCATACCTGTGTATGGAATACACATAAACACATACACACTATATACACTACACACATGCACATAAACAGTAATGAATTACACACCCATAGCAAAAGTGCAAATTTATCAAATACTTGCACCTATGTATATATACACTCTAACTTATCCCCTTACACACCGACTCCAGGAATTGTTTCAACTTAAACAAAAGAGCCATGCCACTTTGTAAGTGACTGGCTTGAATTCTTCAAAGGAATAAAAATAAATCTCAAAGAATGCACATGTATATTCATACAGTTATACACACACATACATACATATACACAAACTGATGCAATCACACACATAGAAACATCCATGGAGACATGCATATATACATACCAACATAAACACATGCAAATAGAAATACCTATATATTCATGCATGCATACATACACACATGTACATGCCCACAAAATAACACAATCGCACACATATAAACATACAGATACATCCAGGCAGACAGGCATACCTACATAAACACATGCAAACATAAACACATATATATTTATATTCACACAGGCATACATACATGCATGCTTATACAAACCATACATACACACAAAATGATACAACCATACTTGTATATACAAACATAAACACATCCATGCATATATGCATACCTTCATACACAAATACAAACACAAGTACACATTTATATTCATACATGCATACACACATACATATACACAAAATGACACAATCACACATGTATATACACACAAAGCCACATCTACACATACATGCATACCTATGTACAGATATACAAACACAAACACACATATATATATTTACACATGCATACACATGCACATACTTACACACACCATACATACACACATGCATACCTATGTACAGATATACAAACACACATATATATTTACATATGCATATACATGCACATACTTACACACACCATACATACACACAAAATGACACAATCACATGCCCATATATGCACACATAGATAGATACATGAATACATGCATACATACATTATATAACATAACATACATTCACATAGCAGGCTCAGTTTCTGTCAGACCAAAATTTCCGTCAGAAGATATATTGATCAACCAAGGCTGTAACAGATAAAAAACAAAAACATTTGCCTACTGGGTACCACAGCTAGATCTAACCTGGAACTACATGGCTGCAAAGTGAACTTCTTAAGCACACAACCATGCCATCTCCTTTGATTAGCCCAACCACAGATACCTTTTTCTGCTGAAATCATGTCACCAAGTATACTATAACTTTTTAAATTCTGTATCCTTACTGGTGTAATTGCATTTCTTACACACATAGATTTAATGCTGCTTCCTCAACCGTCTTGCACTCAAAAGTTCTTGCACATTAAAATTACATATCCAATAGACCATAATCAGAAAAGCTTCTCGCTGGTTGCAGTGTGGCTTCTGTACTTATTGTTCATATATCACAACCATGCTACATCGCACTTCTTACACACATTTCTTACATTCTGCCAGAAAATTTGTTTGTGCTGAGAATGAACTGGAGTTTTCCTTGGCAGAATGTGTGCTGCTGCTGACAGAACTGTATAAGATTAAAGAAAGATTGTCCGAAAAAGTGGTGGGAAGATATTTGGCAAAAGACAAGCATGCATTCAGGGAAGGAGCTATGTTTTGTTTTATTTTCATTTTCGATTTTGTATTTTTTTTTGTTTTAGTTTTTGTCTTTGTGTCTTTTTCGGTGTACACTGAAAGTGAACTTTCTTTGCATTCTTAACCATAGCTATTAATGATAATAAAGATGAAGATATGATGATGATGATGATGATGATGATGATGATGATGATGATGATGATGATGATGATAATGATGATGATGATGATGAAGGATCTGAGAGCAGCAGCAACAGCGACAATGATGAGACTACAGAAAAGTGGGGTGGGAGTGATAAAAAAGGGGTGAAAGTAGGAGAGGCGAGAGGAAGCAGGGTGAGAGGATGAGGGTGAGATGATGAGGGTGAGATGAGGAGGGGGAGGAGGAGGAGGAGGAGGCAATAATATATTCTTTTCTACTCTAAGTACAAGGCTCAAAATTTTGGAAGAAGGGGTCTGTCAATTAGATCAACCCCAGTACACAACTGGTACTTAATTTATCAACCCCACAAGGATGAAAGGCAAAGTTAACCTCAGCAGAATTTGAACTCAGAACATAAAGACAGACGAAATACCACTAAGCATTTTGCCCAACATGCTAACATTTCTGCCAGCTTGCTGCCTTACAACAATAATATATTAAACCCACAAAAGTAAAGTGACTTAAAGAGAGTAAAGGGAACTGGACTACAAAATCCAAAGTCTTTTCTTCATAGTTACAACATGTATTTATATGTCTTGTCATTGAAATTCTATGTAATATACTTAATGATACAAACTATGGTCTACCTAACTGGATTGGGTACCAGTTTTCCCTAGGAATTCTTCATGAAATAGACTGGCCGGCTTATAAACAGATAGGATCATTGGGTCTTATCTAATTGAAACATAGAGTTGCTGGAATATATTTAACTCAAACATATATACTTGCTATTTGTTGGGAGCTGCCAACTTATGAAAGATTCTGTCTCATGCAACACTGATGGACAGTTGAGCATATTGTTCATAAAGGTCAAATATTCTATTGATTCAAGTGAGAAAAACGTTTGAAGTGCAGGATTATGGTTGAAAAGCAAGTCATATTCAGTAAAATCTTCAAATGACCAATGGTTAAAATTACTAAAATCTTCAATAGGATTACATGTACTGAAATCTAGATATACTGCATTAAAGAAGAACAATCCTGGTTCAGGGAAACATGTGATCCAATACTTAAAATTGAAGAAGCTTTCATTCAGAAATTTAGATAGGCTATCAATTGGCTTATGATTTAAATCAAGGTTAAGATCAAATCTCCAGATTGTTTTATAGTTCAAATCAAAAAATCATGAGAATCAAAACTTAAAACTGATGAATCCTTCATTTTAATCTAGAAGTAAATGTCACAAGAATTAGTAAAAAAAAAAAAATTAAATTAGAAAGTTTCTATGTTTCTGATTTGCAACTTTCAAACAATTGACAAGTTTCTAAAGTCTAATGATTTTTTCTTTCTTTTTTTATTTTATTTAAGAAAAACAAATGTTAGAAATATCAATTTCTCCTGAAATAGGCATCTAGTAATTGGATTTTTCTCTTGGTAACAACTTCTTAAATTTTTCTTTCTTTGCTTTTTCTTTCTCTTTGAGTTAAAAATAAAAACAGCAGTGAAAAAGAAAATAGTCTCAGGCAAAAATTAAACTGAAAGAAAAAGAAAACAAAATCTGAAAGTAAAGTCAGGAAGAAGTTTCTGCTGGTTGTTGATGATGAAATGGTAATTGTTAGCACAGTAATTAATTGATTAACTGATTCAGACAGAACACTGTGGTTTTCAGTTCTTGTCCAAATATATTATTACATTGGACCTAATCTTCTCTTCTTGAATCAAACGAAAACAGATAGAGATAAAACAACAACTATAACAATAGTAAAATAACAAAGTAAAATAAATAGAATAGAAATCTATAGGAAACTTTAAAGGTCACATTTTATCTTGATTCAGTCATGATTTGAATTAATCAGTGTAAGATTTAAAAGAATTATTCCACATCAACACGTCTGTTGGCCAATGACAAATATTTCATCATCACAATCACAGTTGTTGACAGAGTAATGGGTAACTCTATCAGACACTAAAAAAAAAAGAGAAACCAGAAAAATTACCATAGTAAACTAGAGATTCCCTTAATCAAGATGTGCAGTAATTATCGCCATTAAATCCCTTGAATTTAAATAAGATATCCACCTGGTGATAAATGATTGTGCATGATGAGTTTTATGTTGAATAGACTGTGGCACAATAACCATTACTGACATGCTTGTAATTAAAGTTATGGCGGACATCCATGACAAGCCGGATTGAAATTACATGCTGGAGCAGCTTCCCATTGCTTCCTGCAGACTCATAACAGAACTCCACTGCAAACTAACAAAATAGCTACAGTAGCAAGAGAACTCTATAATTAACAAATAGTGCAGCACCAGTAATGATATATGAGCTGGCACATTTATTTTTTTTTTTTCCTCAGTCTTGTAAATGTTCTCTCAAAGTAAAATTCTGAGAGATAATTTAGTGCAGTACATGAAATAAATTCACTTTAAGATCTGATATGAGTAAATTAATTCTTGGTTCAACATATTTTATAAAATAAACTAAAATAATCTAAACTATTTTATCAAGCAATCTAAATTGGTTAATTAGAAAAGATCTGTAACAGAATCTGACCAGATTGAAGACCTTCAATTTATGGATAACTCATGGTTCTTACAGGTTTACTACAGCTTTAACGTTGGATACAGACACAAAAGAGGTTTTAAACAGCTTCTTTAGTTAGAAAAATGAACAAACTATCCACTGTGATCCTATATTTGTCTCTCTTTCTTGTAGCAGACATCCATAGTCTACTGAGTTTATCTTTAGATTTTGTGCTGTTAAAACACTTCGGATAATTAGCTTTTTCTGATCTATACACAACTATAAAGCCACAGTAAGTACCAAAGTACTGTGAACTATACATAAATTGAATGTTTACTAGTCAGTTGGCCAGAGCTGCTACCATGAAATTTTCAAATGTAAGAAACCTCTAAAATAAACAAATATTTTGTTAGCTTACATAAGAGTGTTCCAGTTCTCTTATGAGTCTATTGAAATGAATAAGAGGAGAATTATTTTGTCACTGCAACAAAAAACTGGAAGTTATTTCTTACAGTTTCACAAACTTATTCATTCATACCATTGTTGTTGTTATTGTTATTGCTGTTGCTGACATTGCTGTTATCATTATTGTTGCTGTTGTTCAGCTCTAGCTCGACCTTGATTGAACAGACCCATGATTAAAGCATTCCAGCCCAGATTATTCTGTCTTTTATTTGGACACTGTCAACGACATGACATTGCAATATTGTTAAAAAGAGAGCAGTGAGCTGGCAGAACTGTTAGCATGCCAGGTGAAATGCTTAGCGTTATTTCATCTGCCATTACATTCTGAGGGCAAATTCCGCCGAGGTTGACTTTGCTTTCGTCCTTTTGGGGTCGATTAAATAAGTACCAGTTATGCACTGGGGGGTCGATGTAATCGAATTAACCCCTTTGTCTGTCCTTGTTTGTCCCCTCTATGTTGAGCCCCACTGTGGGCAATAAAGACATAAATATTGTTAAAAAGTTCACCTCGCAGCCATGCAGTTTCTGAGCTGTTACCACAGTTGGGTAGGGAGGGGGTATCAAAAAGTTCCAGGACTTGATTTGTAGGGCACCAATAGATAGCAGAACACGGTTGCATGCACAGTGACAACTAGCAGTGACCTTCATGAGGTAGTGTGCTGAGTGACATCGCTGTGTTTACTTTAACAAGTTATGAAATTTGTGTTTCTGTGATGTCAATACCACCATGACCGATATCCAAACTACAGTGAAGAAGGCTAGCCATTGGATTTGGTTAAAAAGAGATGATGAGCAATGGCTAGAGAAATAGTGAGCTTCATTTAATAACCAGTAGATCTAGCAAGCAGGGCCTCATATCAGTTAGGGGGAGTGGTGGTGCACATTGATGCCGTCGAGAGGTAGGCCCCGAAATGGCATGCATTCTCTCCTGATGACCCCATTCACTTGCTGGCTTCCGGTATGTGGAGTTCTTGACTGGTAGCACTTGCATGTGCAAGTTGTTTGCAAGACATCGACGCATATGCTGTAGTCATAGACAAACATGAAATTTTGTGTTAAATTTGGGAAGTTTGCTATAGAGACATTGAGCATGGTTTGGCATGCTTATGGCGATGAGGCAGTGGGTCATATCCAATGTTTCAAGTGGCATGGGCACTTCAAAAGCAGAAGAACATCTCTGGAAGACAATGTACAATCTGGAAGACCTGCCATGAGCATCACCCCTGGAAATGTGGAGAAAATTCATCACTAGGCACAGGAGTGGCTGTGTGGTAAGTAGTTTGCTTACCTACCACATGGTTCCAAGTTCATTCCCACTGCATGGCACCTTGGGCAAGTGTCTTCTACTATAACCTCGGGCCGACCAAAGCCTTGTGAGTGGATTTCGTAGATGGAAACTGAAAGAAGTCCATCGTATATATGTATGTATATATATATATTATATATATATATATATCTATATATATATACATGTGTATGTTTATGTGTTTGTGTTTGTCCCCCCAGCATCGCTTGACAACCGATGGTGGTGTGTTTTCGTCTCCGTAACTTAGCGGTTCAATAAAAGAGACTGATAGAATAAGTACTTGGCTTACAAAGAATAAGTCCTGGCATCGATTTGCTCGACTAAAGGCAGTGCTCCAGTATGACCACAGTCAAATGACTGAAACAAGTAAAAGAGTACAGAGAGCTTGTGCATGAGGATTGTCTGAGTACAGTCAATGACATTTTGAAGCGTTCGAGGGAGGGCATTTAGCAGAAGTAGTTGGATCTGCAGAGTGCAAAGAATTGGATTCATCACAATGACAATGCACCTTGACTCTGAGCTCTCCTCACTCGTGAATGTTTTGCCAAAAACAACATGGTTTCACTTCCACACCCACCCTATTCACCAGATTTAGCACCTGCAGACTTCCATCTCTTCCCCATTGATCGCTGTTTAAATACCATTGTCAAGATCAAGAATGAATCACAGAAGATCCTCTTCTCACTTATGGAAAATGACTTCCAGGTCGGATTTCAAAAGTAGCAGGAATGCTGGGACTGATGTATTGATGCACTAGGTGACTATTTCAAAGGTGAAGGGCAAGTGTCTTCTACTATAGCCTAGGGCTAACCAAAGCCTTGTGTATGGGTAGATGAAAACTGAAACAAGCCTGTCATATATATGTGTGTTTGTGTGTGTGTGTGTATGTGTGTGTACGCCTACCATCACTTGACAACTGATGCTGGTTCGCTTACATCCCTGTGACTTAGCAGTTCAGCAAATGATACCAATAGAATAAATACTAGGCTTACAAAGAATAAGTCCTAGGGTCAAGTTGTTTGACTAAAAAGCAGTGCTCCAGCATGGTCGCAGTTAAATGACTGAAGCAAATAAAAGAATATAAGTTATTTTTTATTAAACATAACTAGTCCAGGAACTTTTTGATACCACCTTGTAACTGAATTTTGGTAGACAGATGTTGGTAACCCATCAGAAGGGCCATTCCGAATTTTGGTTGGATGATGGCTTAAATTTGTCGTATGGTTTAACAGCACTACCTGGCCCTTAGATTTGATAACTTTCATCTTTCCTACCCACAAGTCACAGACATCCTGAAAATAGTAATGGATGCTACTTTTTCTTCTCTGACCAACCCAATTAAAAGAGAATGTTTAAGACAGTAAGGTGTGGTTGGATGCAAATGTGTGTGCCTGTATGTGTGTACATGTATGCGTGTGCATTTATTTGTGTGTATCTGTTTGTCTTTGTATAGGTTGAGCAACTATGCATAGATTCCTTGGTAAACTTAAACCTGTCATTCAGTCGGTTACAACAACAAAGATTCCAGCTGATCTGATCAATGGAACGACCAGCTCATGAAATTAACGTGCAAGTGGCTGAGCACTCCACAGACACACATACCATTAATGTAGTTCTCAGGGAGATTCAGCGTAACACAAAATATGACAAGTCTGGCCCTTTGAAATACGGTTACTATTCATTTTTGCCAGCTGTGAAAAAAAAAATTGTCTTGCTCAAGGACCCAATGTACCACCAGGAACTAAACTCATGACCTTATAATTGTGAGCCAAAGACTTCTAACCACTGGGCCACATACCTTCCATGGTATGGTGGTAATAGAATCTATTTTTATAAAATATATGTAGCTTCAACTAGTCTTGCCACTTCCATCATATGTCAATGTCAGCATGATTTACCATTCTCTCCATTCCCACATCCTACAACCATATCATGATAAACCTACCTATACCCTACTTACCACCATTACCATGTTACGCGCATTCTACAACACCCAATCTCCAATCCAGCTATGATCAGCTACCATCAATTGCCTATAAAACATGGAGATTAAAGATCTCTTATTAAAATTACTTACAAAACAAAGGCCACTCCAAAGAGATAATTTGTTTTGTTCTAAATTCAAATATGTTTACAAAGAAACTACCGGATCAAGCAGCATTTGCTTTTGTTTTGTTCATCTAATTTTAGTTCTATAATTATTTACTTTTTTTTTTAAGTAGTTCAATAACTTTTATGACAGAGAAATCCTCATGCTATTAGAAAAATAAAATTTAAGGAGTGATATTTCTGATATTTCAAATTGAATTACATCAATATCTGTTTTTATTGGTTAATTATGGGTTGGATTATTAATTATTACATCAATGCAATCAAATATTGATATTCTCGTAAACAAGCGCATTTTCTCACCCTCCCTACTTCTCTCTTCCTCTCTCTTGTCTTTCTCTTTCTCTATTTTATATGTTCCCTTTCTCTGTTTTATATCTTACACTTTGTAAGTGCATGTGCTTACTATATATATATATATACACATATGTATAAACGTATGTCAGGTCAAAAATAGTCTGCAGGTCAGGTCAAACAAATACTGCTATTGGTACCATGTAACCCAGGACTCCTGTTTGTGGTTGAGTGGTTGGCAACTAATCTGGCTTTCTCATTTGCCTTTCTTGGTGTGGAGGGCACTGTGGATGCTCTGCTGAACTACAAACAAGACCAGTCAAAGGATGGATAAGCTAAACATAATCCAATGGCCTTTCAAAGGGGTGCCTAAGGTCTTAGACTGACCATCTTGTCTAAGACAATAGCTATGGAAACTCTAATGGAAGATATACTGTAGTCTCTCACAAACGATGTGGCATAGAGCAAAAAGAAGATACATATGTATGTATGCATATAAAGACCACACACATGTGAATGAGTATTCATGAGTATATATAGATACATATATATCAATGTGTATCTATATATCAATGTACATATAAGCATTTTTACATATGTATATATACATACATATCATCAGTGTATCATTTACCTGGAAAAGAAACACACTCTAAAGGATAGAGCAGTAATGTATTTTCATACAGTTAAATATATGTCTGGTTTCACAATATATACTGTTTCACATCCATAAAGTGTATCCATGAAGTGTATCCATGAAGCTTAACACTTTATGGATGTGAAACCATTGGTCATTCTATGACTGGATATATATTTTACTGCATGTGTGTGTGTGTGTGTGTGTGGTGTATAATGGACTCTCCCATTGTTAAACGATGTATGAGGATTTGGCAGTTTCTTGCTGAACAACCACACAAGCGATTTGTTTATAGTAATCAAATGTTTGTGTTCACATAAGCTCGCTCTCTCCATCAAATCGACATTACCTGTACAGGTGCACCATGTGCCACATGTCAGATGCCAAAATGATTGCAGAGCACTGTGAAATGAAGTGCTTTGCTCAAGAACACAATACAATGCCTGATCTGGGAATTGAAACCACAAACTCACAATCATGAGTGCAACACCCTACCCACATACACATACATGCACAGACACAGACACACACACACACACACACACACACACACACACACGCATATATAGACAGACAGAGACACAGAGAGAGGAGTAAATGTAAGAACAAGCAAGTTAGGCAAGTCAATATACAAAAAATATTAATTACATATAAAACAAAAAAATGTACATATAGAAAAAAGTCTGACATACACAGAATAGAAATGATATCAGAAATTAAAGGGGTTGAGTAGGAGTTTTACGAGTTCAACAGCTGTTTCTAGGGGCTTAGTGTTCCAAAATAATGATTGTAACTTGTGGCTGTGTGGTAAGTAGCTTGTTTACTAACCACATGGTTCCGGGTTCAGTCCCACTGCGTGGCACCTTGGGCAAGTGTCTTCTACTATAGCCTCGGGCCGACCAAAGCCTTGTGAGTGGATTTGGTAGACAGAAACTGAAAGAAGCCCGTCATATATATGTATATATATATATATATGCGTGTGTGTGTTTGTGTGTCTGTGTTTGTCCCCCTAGCATTGCCTGACAACCGATGCTGGTGTGTTTATGTCCCCATTACTTAGCAGTTCGGCAAAAGAGACCAATAGAATAAGTACTGGGCTTACAAAAGAATAAGTCCCAGGGTCGAGTTGCTCGATTAAAGGCGGTGCTCCAGCATAGCTGCAGTCAAATGAGTGAAACAAGTAAAAGAGTAAAAGCGAGAGAGTATCATCGGATAATACCAGCCCCTGTCTTCAGGGAAGAATTTTACATTTGAGGTGTTGACAGAATGGAATTTAAAGATGGGATGATTTTGTGGAGAACTAAGGAGAACTAAGAAAGAGTAGTTGGTGGAGTGTTTAGATAGAGGTTAGTGGGAGGAGAAAACAGATTTTGGGGTTAGGGTTAATAAAGAGGCTAGTGATAGTAATAGAGGAGGGATGGTTTAGGTAGTATGGGAATGATGACCTTTGTGTTAGTTTGTATAAAGTTAAAGGCTGAGATAGTGAAAAGGGGATGGCTACTATTTGAAAGAAATGAGTTGACTGGTTCAGTAGCTGAGTGGGGTAAGAACGTGGTCAAAAGTAGTTGTTAGTGGGACAAAGAAAATGAGTTGGTATTGGAGGGGTGGGTGAGGTATTATGGTAAAGAGTGGAGTATGAAATTGAATAGAGGGGTGTGAGTAGAGGGGTAGAGGGGGTAGAGGTAGATAGAGGGGATAGAAGGAGTAGAGGTAGTTAGAGAGGTAGAAGTAAATTTAGTTTTCAAAGGAGTGGGGTATTAAGTGCTTTTTGAGACTGGGGAGGGTGGGGAGGCTAAGAGTGTTGTGTAAAGTAGTTGATTTGAAGAATTTGGAAGAAACTGGAGATGTGTGTATGAGAAAGAGTAAGAGGGGTAGGTTTAGCATTTTTTAAGTAGAAGGCTGCAAAGCTGACTTTGTCTTAGTTTAAGGTTTTGGGGGATGGAAATTTATTATGGAATTATGTAGATTTGGCAAAGTGTGAAAGATGAGTAGTACCTATGTTTATAAGAATAAATAACATCAGAGAATCTATTAAATAATGAGGCAAAGAATGGTTAATGATACTTTTAGACATAACTTACACTTGCAGATGTTTGCATTGTATAGGGGAGCTTTGCTTACTATGGACCAGGATAGGGTGTATGGGATATTTTGAGATCTGAGGTTGTGTATATACGTTGCTAAGAAGGTTGATAATTTAGAAGTGTAGGTTATGTCTAAAAGAATCATTTATTATTCTTCACTTTCATAACTCCTCATTACTTAATTGATTCTCTGATGTTATTTATTCTTGTAAACACAGGCACTACTCATCTTTCATGCACTTCACCAAATCTATATAATCTCATAATAAGTTTCCATACCCCAAAAGTCTTAAACTAAGATAAAGTCAGCTTTGCAACCTCCTACTTAAAAACACAGTCAAAAAGATAGTTAAGACAGCTTGCCTCTGATGGAATTCAGGAGTCGTGGATTTCACCATTTTTGTGGCTTATCAACATCATGTACTGGAATCAAATCACCAGTCTATGACTATATATAAATAGTGGAAAAACTATTTGCTGGTGTACCACGGTGATGCACACATAAGATTAAATTCAATAACAAATTAAAAACAGTGCTTGTGTTATAAGCATTATCAACTGCACATATTCAATGTATGTGTTTTGTTTGCCAGTTTGCTGCAAAATAGCTTTTGGAAAGATGATTCCATTAAAACACCTGAAAGTCATAGACAAGCAAGACAACTCACCTCCATTCAAATTCAAAAGTGATAGAATGATTATAAAAAGGCTTATGACAATGCTTCACACAGCTGGCTCTTGGAGTGTCTGAGGTTACTTGGAGTCATTGAGAAGATAAACAATATTTTGAGGAAAGTAATGAGAGCATGAGAAGTAGAACTGACATTTGTGAAGGAGTCACTAAGCAATGCATGGGCATTTTTCAACAAGACTTGCTCTCTCTATTACTCTTCATCATTGTGCTAATCGCCCTGATAAGTAAATCTAGGCCTGCCTAAGAGTTTACCAAATCCAAGATGAGAATAAATCACCTACTTCATACAGATGACCTCAATCTGCATACAAAGATTGAGACAGACCTAGACTCTTTAGTACAAGGAGTAAGTGTAATGAATAAAGATATTACAAAGTAGTTTGGGGTAAATAAATGTGCAATTCTAATTATGAGGGTAAACTATGATTGCATAATATTACCACAAGACAACATCATTATATCACTGGAATAATGAGGGATACAAATATCTATAAGTGCTGCTAGATAAGAAAATGGAAAGAGAAATGAGAGAGTAAGTCATTAAAGAGTACAAGAGGATAATTAGGAAGGTACTTGAAACTAAATTAAATGGTAGACACATGATTAAAGCCATAAGCCATAAATGCATGGGCATTGCCCATATTGAGATACTCTGATCCCTTTTTGAAATGGGCAAAGATCAAGCTGCAGAACTTGGAGAGAAGAACTAGAAAGTTATTCACAACGCACAACACATTTCACTCTCAAATCAATACTGATCAACTGTACCTACTAAGAAAGAAAGGTGGCAGGGGATTATTAAATGCAGAAGACACTGTTAATACTACAATACTGGGTCTGAAATATTATATTGTACAGAGTAAAGAAAGAACACTATAGGCAGACAGAGATTCCTAAAAAGTAACTGAAACAGTAGGAAAAGCCACCGAGAAAAGGAAGAATAACAGCAAACAGATGGAAAGAAATAGAACTACATGGCCAATTCATGCAACAAACTGAGAAAGCCAGAAGTAAAGAGCAATGGTTCTGGTTGTTAGATGGGAACTTAGATGAGAGACAGAACTGCTAATTATAATTGCTCAAGAACAAGTCCTTAGAATAAACCTGATAAAGGCAAAGATCAACAAAACTCAGACAGCAAATGTAGAATCTACAGGAAAGAAGAAAAAAGTATCACTCACTTTTCAAGTAAGCACAGTTTACCAGCACAAATGCTATCATAAAAGCAGACATGATTGTGTTGGCAAAAGAGTGCATTGGAATGTTAACCAAGTGTGTAGCTTCAAAACAACAGAACAGTGGTATGAGCACAAATTAATGGGTGTGATAGAAAAATAAGAACTACAAGATCTTGTGGGATTTCCCCACAAAGACTGACCATATTATTGAAGCAAGAAGGCCAGATATGATGACGAAGGACAAAATAAACAAAAAGTGTAAGATCATAGATTTTGAAATTTTCGATATTAGAAATTGAAAAAATTGAGAAATATCAGAATCTAGACATGATGCTAAGGAAACTCTGGAAGACAAAAACAATAGTTATTCCTGTTGTAATTGGTGCACTTGGCACAACACCCAGAATGCTATATAAAAGTTGTATATGTATATATATATATATATATATATATAAATTAGAAAAAAACACCTTTTATCAATTCAAAATGAACAATAAATTACACCATCTAGAAAATTACATATAATAGAAATATTAAAATTAAAATAACAATAATATACCAAAGATTAAGTAAATTGCAAAAAAACGTATATATTCTATCAAATATATACGTTTTTCTGCAATATATATGCATACACACACACACACGCATACACACCTACACACACAAACTCACACACACACACACACAGATGGTTGAAAAAGTTTATTTCCTGTGCTCTCCTAGGTGTTTATTGCAC
>NC_042998.1:122369040-122379888 GCF_006345805.1 Octopus sinensis | reverse complement strand
TTGTTGCCAGTGCTGCTGGACTAGCTCCTGTGCAGTTGGCACATAGAAAACACCATTTGACCATGTCCATTGCCACTACCGCCTGACTGGCCCTCATATCAGTGGTACATAAAAGTACCCACTACACTCTCATAGTGGTTGGCATTAGGAAGGGAATTCAGCTGTAGAAACTCTGCCAGATCAGATTGGAGCATGATGCAGCCATGCCAGCATGGAAAGCGGATGTTAAACAAAGATGGTGATAATGATAATTATATCAATTGTGTTGTTATTGTGTAAAAGTAATGTATTGTTATTTGATAAATGGCTTAAAATATTTGTTTTATTACATAAAATGCACTATTGCCGGTACCACAGAGAATGCATGCATGCTGGTGCTACATAAAATGCACTCAAGCAGGTAGAATATAAATAGCACCCAGTACACACAGTAAAGTGTTTGGCATTAGGAAGAGCATCCAGCCATAGAAGCCAGGCCAAAACAGACAAAGCTCCTGTCAAAACAGACAAAGCTCCTGTCAAAACAGACAAAGCTCCTGTCAAACCATCTAACCCATGCCAGCATGGGAAACAGACATTAAATAATGAGGATGATGATGATGGCGGTGGTGGTGGTGGTTATGGTGGTGGTGGTGGTGGTGGTGGTGGTGGAGGAGGTGGTGGTTGTGGTGGTGGTGGTGGTGGTGGTGATGAGGATTTTAGTTATCATCATCATCATCATCATCATCCGTTTTCCATGCTGGCCTGAGTTGGACGGTTTGACTGGGGTCTGGGAAGCCAGGAGGCTGCATCAGGCTCCAGTCTGATCTGGCAGTGTTTCTACAGCTGGATGCCCCTCCTAAGGCCAACCACTCCGAGAGTGTAGTGGGTGCTTTTTATGTACCACCAGCACAGGGGCCAGAGGAGGCTGGCAATGACCACGATCAGTTGGTACTTTTTACGTGCCACCAGCACAGAAGCCAGTCAATGTGGCGCTGGCATCGGCCACATTCGGATGGTGCTTTTTACGTGCCACTGGCACGGGGATCATAACTACTGTTTCCATTTGATTTTGATTTTGATGTACTTGACTCAATAGGTCTCCTCAAGCACAGCAGGTCGCCCTACAATCCAAGGTACTTTTGATTGGGCTGGTTATGCAACACTGGTGTAGATTACAGTTGTGAACTCACTTTATTTTCCAGGTCTTCTCAGTCACAGCATATCTCCGGAAGTCTCGGTCTTTCGTCATTGTCTCTGTGAGGCCCAACATTCGAAGGTCATGTTTCACCACCTCATCCCATATCTTCCTGAGTTTCCCTCTACCCCGAGAGAATGTAAATGGAATGGGACATTTCTTTACTGCACATTTTCTTTTTTTTTTTTTTGCTCCATTAAAATTGTGACTTCTTATGTAACCTGTTTCTCTTAACCATTTAAAGATTGAACTCATACAGTATTTATTTTCAACTCCAAATGGTTCTAAGTTATCATAAGTGAAGGCTGAAACCCCACTTCATCTCTCAGAATTTGATAAAGCAAGTTTATTGATCAAGTGACTCTTGTTCCTCTTCTATGAAAATCTGACAAATCTGTTGTTGAAAGAAATCCATATTTTTTCCATGTTTGAATTATTGCTACTATTGTTTCCATTCTTAGAAATATATCATTATAAAAGATCTCCTCTGGTTCAAAATAAATCTGACAATTTTGTAAGTTTTATTTCTTTTCCCTTATCTCACTTTATACTGTTTTATTGTAGAATTATTTCGACAAGAGAAATTAAGGAAAAAATTTTTTAAAAAGTTCCAAAAAATTGTCACCTTAAAGAATGAAAATAAAAATGGTTGCAGCTAATTTAATAATATTTCCTAGAAATATATAACTCCTTCCCCGACTGTCTTCTGATAATTTTAAATTGCTCCAAAGATTAGATTCAAAATCCAATAATATCTTTAAAGAATGAAAGAGAAAACATTATAAAGTCAGCAATAACAACAATGATAATATCATTAATAATAATGATCATAATAATAATAATGATGATGATGATGATGATGACAGAAAATAATTATTATAGTAAAACCCAAATTCCTCCAACCCTCATCTACTCTCAAAGATGCACACAAAATAACCTTTTGAAATGATTACTTTCAGAGTTTTGGGTGAATTAGAGGTCTTTGAGTGATATTCTTGATTTGGATGATGGAAAACTGTAGAAAAAAAAATGCAGATTAATTTACTGTAAGAAAAAATCATTATGTGGTATTATAAGTGATCAAAACTGATTTGGATAGGAAAAAATATAATAAAATAAATATATCGAAAGAATACACCAAAGCTAAACAATGCAACAATACTACCACCATCACCACCAACAACGACATTGTCTACAACAGCAGCATCAGTATTAGTAGCAACAAGAAACTAGCCTTGTGGTATCAAAAACGATGTGGAAAAACTTTCGGAAAGTACTAATCTTTATTTATTTCAGTCTATAATCTTCTTAAGGGTAAAGCTTTCCACTGTTTTCAGTGAAATAAAGAGAAGTACAAACATGCTTCAGCTTAGAAGCAAACAACAACAGCAACAACAAATAACGAAAGAAAAATTGATCTGGTTTCACCTCACAGAAAATTGTATTATATGATTGCCATTAAGATTTGCTTAGAAAATACAATAGATATAGAAATAAATATAGAAAAAAAACAAAAGCCATATATTTTTTCTCTACCTGTCTATGTCTATCTGTTAGACTGACTGACCATCTAAGTCAGTAACAGTATTCATTCTTTCTCTATTTTATTATCTCTCTCTTTCTCCTCCTCCTATCTCTCTCTCCTTCTCTCTTTCCTTCAATAAATTTGTTTTTTCATATGCACACACACACATGCATACACACACACACAAACACATACACACACATATTCATGCAAAGCTCCAACTCAATAATAACCCCTAATTGTATGTGCAGGGCAAACACACAATATGCTAGAGTTGTGCATTTTAGTGGAGTGGCTAGGTGGTAACAACTGTGAGAGACCTTCACCTGTCATCAAACAATCATGCTTTCCCTTTGAGGTGCAGTAAAAAGGCAAAAACCATCAACCCTCCTATCATAAGAGATTCTCCTCCTGTCAGGTAAAACATCTCAGAAATACAGGAGGTACAAGGAAAAGTAGGTATGGTGTGATTATAGAGAAGCTAGATGTATGACTGAGAGAAGCTTCAGTCAAACTCCTCTCCAGCAAAAATATCAGTGCAATACCAGCAAAGAATACCAGTTATCTTGGGTAGGTAATAGTACTGGTTTAAGTGGAGTAGACATTCTGCTTGCTGGAATGTACAGATAATGTGATGAAGGTAGTAAGAGTGGTATGTGACAGGATTAATTGGGGAAAAGTAATAGATATTATCATCACAACTGTAGGCAAAGTAATAGCAAATGTTATCACTGCCTATGTCCCACTATTGTGACTAACTAATGAGCAAAAGAGCTACTTATTACATGTGAGGCTCTCTTGTGAACCACCTCAATAACGGATGACAGAAACACCCTTATCCTTGGCTGGCGACTTTGGAGGATGTTGGGCAGCACTGTGATGGCTACTCTGGAATACATAGTAGTTATTTTTATTCTTCTAGAAATAATGAGGAATCAAGGCTTTTGGTGTTCTATGAAGCAAATGAGTTAACCATTTGCAATATTAACTTCAAGGAACCAAAAGCCACTTCTTTACCTTTCAACCAGGTAAACTACAAACCAAAAAGTTTTCTTTCAAACAGGAAAACAGTCTTTTTCTGGTGAAAAATGTATCACCCAACATGAACAGAGAACCCCCCACCCCCACCCCAAAAAATAGAAAAATAGAAAAAGAAAATCTGGAGAAGCAAGGTGTGGAAACTAAGACATCTCTCAGCTAAATATATGAGTAGAGTGATTCTAGGTGATTGCCATAATGGTAAAAGGGAGATACAGGGACCTATAATTTAGTGGACAACAAGAAGTTTCGAACTTGCTAAAAGCTATAGACAAGGTATATAGCTGGAACAAGGTATTAATTAGATGGGAAGTAACAGGGTAGTGGTGTACTACCATGGATATGACCATAAAAGCTGAAAGACAGGCCTGGAAAGAATGGAAGAAAGAGGACAGCAAAATGCAATACCATATCACAAGAAAAGAACCTAGAATTATAAAGATATATAGTGCAGAGGGAAGCCAAAAGAATAAGGTTTGACATCCAGCACTGAGAGGTTCAGAGGCACAAACCTCTCTCTTTCTTACTCTCTGTTCATCTTACCATCTTTTATTAACTCTCTACTACTTTCTCTTTTGTATTTCAGTTTCTCCTCTTATATCTCTAGCTTACCCTTGAACATTCCTTGTCTGACTTTGTCACTTAAACCCCAATCTTTCTCTCTACCTTGGTCTCTCTCACTATCACCTTTTCACATTTAACTCTCTTTTCCCCTTCTCTATAAATATATCTTTATTTCTGCTTCTCTTCTTGCTCTCTCTTCACCCTGCCCCTTATTCTCTCTGTTTCTAACTATTCGTGATTCTGTCTATGGTTCATTATCTTTTCCTATCTTGCACATTCTCTACTCCATCTTTGCCTATCTTTTTCTTTCTTCCACTGCTCTCTGTCTCACTCTAACTCTTCATTTCTCTCTCTCTTCTTACTCTTTTTCACTCTTTATGTTTCTCTCCCTCTCACTCTCTCTCTCTCCTTGTGTTGCTTTCTCTCTGTTTCTCTCTCTCTGTTTTTGTTTCTCACTTTTTTGTTTCTCATTCTGTCTCTCTCTCTCTCTCTCTCTCTCTCTCTCTCTCTCTCTCTCTCTCTCCCTCTCTCTTGCTGCTTCTTCTTTTTCAACCGTTCTACTTCCTTTTTTCTTGAACTCATCCTGCTATGAGTTTCTCACTTTCTCTTTCTCTTTAACCACACATTCTTACAAATAAACTCTCTCTCTCACTCACTGTTTTGTTTTTTGTCTCTCATTCTGCTTCTCTCTCCCCACCCCTCTTCCTCTCTCTCTTACTCTTTCAAATTGTTATCTTTATTTCTCTCTCTGACTCATAGCCTTTCACTCTAGGTCTGTTTAATTCTCCAACTAAACTCTGACTGACAATAATTCTCCTCAAATGTCAGTGTGCTTTATACATTATAAGCTACAAATATCCAGTGTTTATTGGAGAAATATCCAATATTTATCATCTGAATTCATCATCTGGATTAATTAAAATTACAATAAATTGGGTTGTCAGATGCACACACACTCTCCCTAGGGTTTCATCTGCAAAATTATTTTAGAGTAAGACTAAATATATATTCTTATATGGAATTATTTAAAGTATTTGTTCTATGATGTGTTTTGTAATTATTCTTCGTCTCTTATTGAGAAGCCTGTATCTCTAGATGTTGAATAGCAAGTATCTAGAGGTTATATGCAATTTGATAAAAGAGAATGCTGTTGTCATTATGTCGAAGCCAACCACATTGGTACAAAGCTGAGATTTTTCACTTGTTTAATGTTTGCTTTCATTTTTAACACAAATATTATTACAGAATGAAATTAAAATATATATTTTTATACAAAGATGACTACTAAAAGATATGGGTTCATTTCTTACCTAGCACTCATATTTAATTCATTTTTGTATATGTACTTAGTTTTTATTCACATTTTTATGGGAAAACCTAGACATCATTTATATTAAAACACACTTATATACAGAATTAATTTGCTGAAACAGTTTTATTATTATGGTTCATCCATCTTTATGTTCCCACCATAGTCAATTTTGCTTTCATCCTTTCAGGATTGATAAAATAAGCACCACTTGAATACTGGAGGTTGATGTAATTGACTTAAATCCTCTTCAAAATTACCTGCCTTGTACCAAAATAAGAAGCGGTTAAATGCTTAGCAGCATTTCATTTGTCTTCACATTCTGAGTTCAAATTCTGCTGAAGTTGACTTTCTGTGTCAATTAAATAGGTACTAGTCATGTGTTGGGATCGATGCAATCGACTTGCCCCAACAAATTTCAGTCCTTGTGCCTATAGTAGAAATCATTATTATTATTATTATTATTATTATTATTATTATTGAGTGAGAGAGTAGGGCATGCCATCAAAGTGACACTGGGGTACAAATATATGAAGCCCAATATACCTATCTTGACTACCTGTCTGATAAAGGTACACCAGGCACATGTATCACAACCATATGCACGCAACATGGTGATTTCATATCCTGATAAACAGCACATGACCTTGCAGGTGGGGCCCTGTTAGAATTTTCTTCTGGTCGTGTAGCTGATCCCACTCAAAAGCAATCCAACCCAAAGCAATCCCACCCAAAAGCCATGCCACTCAAATGGAAATGGTCCCTGAATAAGAGCTGTTTAAGGATGTTGAATGAAGCACTCATGTTTCTAGAGGTAAATTTTGGAAGCCCCAAAGAATTCTTCTCAACACATGAGTATAATGCTCCTCCATTACTTCCGCTCATGATCGGAGATGCTCATATCATCAGCCACTAAGGGACATGCACAAATGGTTATGGTCCAGCAACTGAGAAGCAAATTTGTGGTATTGAGCAGAGTATTTGCTGTAGTCCATCTTTTATACCAAGACAAAACATGTACACAATAACACTTCCAATCAGTTAAGATCAGAAGCCATGAGAGCCAGTGCCTGGTACTGCATCAGGGTATCTTATTATTATTATTATTGTTATTATTGTTATTATTATTATTATTATAATTATTATTATTATCATCATCATTATTATTATTATTATTATTATTATTATTATTATTATCATCATCATTGTTATTATTATTATTTTGTGGCTCTTCACTCTTTCTGTACTACCAGTTGCCATCTTTATCTCCTACTTCCCTTTTATCTTATGCTTATTTTCAACCTTGCCCCCACTCTTCTCATCCCTAATCATCTTTCACCTGCCTCACACACTTCTATCCACCCACATTTTCTTTTGTCCCTCACACTGCAACTTCTTTATCAACACTGAAACCATCAAAAGCAAATTCAAGTTTGAGTAGCACATCAAAAGTAATATATTTAACCCTTTGGCTTTTGGCTTACTCTATCAAATGTAATGCTTACTTATTCATATTGTCTTGAATTAATTATGCATTATCTCATAGCTTTGAGATTTTGATGACGTGATTGCTTATTTTTAAAATGACATTCTACAGTAGGTGTGAGAGCATTGAAAATAAATTAAGAGCAACACAAAGACCTATGGAAAGGAAAATGCTGAAGATTAGCAAAATGGAGAGGTAGAGAAACCAAAGGGTGAGTGGTGATGGGTTTAATGGATAGCATCTATTCTGAAATGGTCTTTCGTGGGACATGTGTTTTGAAGAAAGGATAATAGAATACCAAACTGACAGAGTGGACACCACATCCAGGAAAAAGAAGGAGGGGAAGACCATGCAGAAGTTGGAATTAAGACTTTGTTAAACAGGTGCAGGCATAGCTGTATGGTAAGAAGCTTGCTTCCCAACCATATGGTTCCAGGTTCAGTTCCACTGTGTGGCTCCTTGGACAAGTGTCTTCTACTTTGGCTGACCAAATCCTTGTGAGTGGATTTGATCAACAGAAACAGAAACTTCTATATCATGAGTCTGCTTTGTGTCTTTGTACAGAGCACTTCATTTCATGTTGCTCCATCTAAAATGAGTACAGGTGACACTTGAGAGTTAACTTTGCATTAGACTCGCACCCTTAATGCCTCACAAACCAAGTTAAACTGTAGCTTAATGGTTTTGTAACATAGAGACAGACCAGGTTTTTTTTACTGCTCTCTAGTTTATTTGTCATTACCTGACATTAAAAAGTAACTGAAATTATAATTCAAATTATAAAAAGGAAGGAAATATAATTATTGTTTTTTTCTTAAGAAAGAAGCAACAGCTGCAGAGACTTACTGTTGAGACTGTCACTCTAGAATGGGCAGTCTAGTGAGTCAATCATAAAATATATATTGAAGTGTGACAAGCAGGAAGTGAAACATCTGCCACATCTGTCATCGTCATCATCATTATCATCATCGTCGTCATCGTCGTTGTCATCATCATCATCATCATCATAAAATGATGGTCACTCCCATATGAGCATTTGAAGGAGAAGACTTAAAGTTAAAGAGAGTAATACAAAGAAAATAAATAGTAAGAAGCTGCATCTATTTGCGATGGATATGTGAATGTAATTTGAGTCCAGACATGGATTTTGCTATGAAGTTGCAAGGGAGCCATTGATGATTTTGTTTTTACCTAGGGTTGAGAAAATGTGTCTGTTGGTTGCAGGATATAGTTCTTTATTGTTTCTTTTCTCTGAACTCAAATTGTTTGGATGCATCATGACACATTTTACACCATGCAGATCGATCTAGGCAATGACTTTCTCAAGATGTGAAGTCGAGCTGTAGAGATTCTAGTGATTGCTTCAACTTATATCTATGAACAGGTCTTCCTTTACCACAATATCCCTCCACATGTTGACCATATAGGAGAATCTTTGGAATGAGGCCATTTTTCAGTTGAACAACATATCCTACCCCTCTGCACTGAATTCTCATCAGCATGCTCTAGATTCTGGAAATATCACATTTTTCTAAGATTTTGACATTGGATCTCTTATCTTGCCATTTTATGTTTCATGTGATGCACATTACCTGTCCAGTTGAACGAAGTCATTTTGAGTGATGTGCATTTTGAGCAATGTCCATTAAGTGATGTCACTTTGAGCCAAAGAAACTTAGACCAAAGTTGATAAAAATAAAAATATACTACATTTTTTAATATTTTTGTATAAATAATTACACCTTCACAATGGTTAAATAGAAAATTATTAAAAATCAACAAATTTTATTATAGAAAGTACTAAAAATTCACAAAATTTAAAATCAAAAACATTAATTATAGAAAGAATATAAACTCAAAAAGTAATATTGTAGCCAAAGTGGCTAAGATAATCTGTAATTTCTAAATCTTCTCTTAATCTAACAATGCATTTAATTATTCTTTCAAAGTTCACACATTTCCTTTTCATTCGTGCAGGTTCTCCTGAACAAATTCCAAAATATTTTGTCCTTTCTAGGCTCTCTTCCCTTCTTAAATCCTCTATTAAGAGTCAAACTGTCAGGTGACTACAAGATAGACTGCCTTGGAAAACAGTGTGCCACCCTTCTACAGCATTATTTTTTCACAGGAGAACTATCTGAATTCTGCTAAACATGGTCTACAGTGACATTGAAAATTTAGGCTTTCTTCTACGGTTGTTTACCAATGGGTGGCCAATATAATTATCTTTGAAATAATTGAAAATAATGTCAAGATCTTCAACATAATTTTCCAACTCACATACGGCTTGAGACCCTGCTATGACATCGTCTGCAGGGAGAGATGCTGTGAAGGTCATCATTTTGATTAACATTCAAACATTTAGTTAGTTAGTATATCTTTCTCTTAGATCCTCATTGGTAACCTTTCTCCATATGTTCTGTTCCAAATGGAAGAAGCATCCTGCTATACTTGAGTATGGGAATGTGTGTGTTATTACATTTCAAAGTCTATTAAGACGAAGTAGGATCTAACAAAGGTTCTAATTCTTTCAATTTGGTGAATATTGCTGTGTAACTTTCCTCACATTTATTCATAGGTAAAGCATATATACAAGGTATTACACATTCCTTTATCAATGCATGCATTGTAAAATTTTGTAGGAAAATACTTGGAGCTGTTTTGAAAGTTCCGTTAGCTAACCATTGACAATTGTCTCTCTGCCAGGTAAGACTTTCATTAGTTCCAAAAATTATTATCCTTTTCTCATCACTTATACTACTGTGATGAAGAACAAAATTATCGCCCTTGAAAATAGACCTCAGGATTCTAGAAAAATGATGGATGCTGCTGATTGAGTGGGTGGAGAGTAGTTCCCTTCCCCATAGCTCTTTGCCTCACAGATGCAGTACATTTTAATTTTGCTCCTAGTCCAATCTTTGCTGTAAGTTCATTTGGTAAACAAGCAATGGCACCCTGGAGTATGCATCTCGGTAGATCATGCATTGTTACAGCAGCTTTGCAAACTTCTTTAACTTTTTCCTCTCTGACTTTAACAAGTTTGGAAGCATGCAACTGTTCTCCTTTCTCATTGCAATATTTATCTTTTTGTATTCCTATGAGGTACTCAATTGTCCTTTACAACCTTTCACTTCACAATCTCATGTAATTGTGGTTTGAGTAACTTTATTCTTTCTATAGATGAAACTATTATAGGCTATTTTGCTTTTGCTATGATTCGAAATAATAATGTCCATGATAAGTTAGCTACAAATGCTTCTAATAACTTTGAATAACTGATTTGAAAAATATCAATTGCTAACGTCAATTGCAATATATATGCTAGTATATATTTCACTTAAAATTAACCTTCGCTGAAAGTACTGTTCGCTCGTAATATTTTGCTCAAAATGTCAGAATGAATGGCACCGTTACACAAACAGCACATGTGAAAGGTTTCAGATTTCTTTATATGTCTGTGGTAGAGAGTCCATGCTTCTGCCCCAATCAGAAGTGTGCTCAAAATACAAGATTTGTATACACTTATTTGGGTTTTCAGATTGATATTGTGTTCATCCCAGAAATGATGGGAAAGTTTTCCAAAATCATTAGTAGCCTTAGATATACTAACATTGATTTTGTCATCAAAAGTATTCTTAACGTTTACTGTATTTCCAAAATATTTGAGTTTTCTTGTTGTTTATCATCACATTTGAGTCTTGAGAATGTGCTGCCCCAGGACTTGGTTGGAATAAAACTTCAGTCTTCTT